>NW_024874622.1:0-2015 GCF_018340385.1 Cyprinus carpio
AGGTGCTTTTAACCATTGGTCTTCCATAGTAGCATACATTTAGATCATGATAATCATTAAAACCACAATTATAGCGCTCAATACTAAGGAAAATGGAATATGGCTTCTAGGTATTTGTACAAAAAACTACACGAATGTCTAAATACACTCTAGTTTAGGCTAAACGCTAGCTTCTTGATCACAAAATTACTGTAAATATATATTCCATTATTCCTCCTTCCCCAATACATTTACCGCTATGTCTACATTAATAATATAATAGAATCTGACACAAATATTCAGATTTCTGACACAATACCATGGTGCAGTTAGTGGTACTACAGTAAATCTATGGTAAAATGATGCATTTGTAGATTAAAGTCTTCACCCTGTGGTTAAAAGTAATAGTATTTTCTGCTGTTCGTCAGCGCTGTATCATCTGCTGGAAAACAGAGTTATTTGTGCCTCGCTGAATTCAAGAACTTCACTCTGGATCTCACAGCAGCAATGTTTGATCGAGATTCATCAGCGAGTAACGCATCTGCTCTCGTGAAGCTCGCGCCGCTGTTTAACTTTGACCCGAGCGGATAAACGGTCCTAGTGACGCGCTTTAAATGACGAGCGCTCTTTCGTTCCGCCGTTTGCCTCATAAACATTGTATCGAGCATTTATCAAACTTTTTATTATCGTTTATCGAGGAAATTTATATCCTTGTGATAATAATTATCGCTATATTTATCATCCAGCCCTACCATTAACTGATGTTAGAGAACAGTGAACGTAAGTATTTAGAGAATTATTGAAATATTAATTTAAAAATTCAGAGTATTTCAAGTAAATATTTTTACGTCAAAGCAGTTCAGCTTAAAAAATAAAATGAAATGAAATAAAAAAGGTTTGTGAATCACTGCTTTTATAGAAACAGAGCACTGCATAGTAAAAAAAGAAAAAATGACTAAAGGAGAAGCCCTTTCAAGACTGATAACTTTAAATATAACTTTAAAGATAACCGTTGTAGTTTTTAAATCTTTGAGAGTACTTAACTCTCAAAAATAATAACACAGGAATTATATCATTGATTGATTTTCAGTAATAAAACTCTGATAAGCAAAATCTGAAACCAACTCTAAAGAGCCTCCAACATTTGATGGACAGATGACAAAACTGCAGTGTAGAAATATAAACTGTAATTGAGCTACAAATATTGATTTAATGATCATTAAAACAGATGTGGAATCCTGAAGACTCACTTGATACAGTCAGTGTGTAACAGCATCACTGATGTGTGTGATCTCTGAGTCTGATCTCTCTCTCCTCTACAGCTGTATTTAAATAATCAGAAGACATACACCAGCTCTGAAACTGATCTCTGCTATGGGTGGATAGGCGGTTTCCAGCTTTAAAATCCAGCTGTATGTCCACTAGCTGTCTTCCTCTGCCTCACCAAAGGGCATGACATGTGAGTGACTGGTTCCCTCTTCTGAAATACACGCCTTTTAATTTGGAGTCACCTCTACTACTGCTTTTTGGTCTCTCTGTATAAAGGCATATATGAGTAGGAGACATTGAAGAAAAAATATCACTGTATCATAATCAGTGTTATAAAGATATAAGAAAATTACTGTAATTGTTAAACCATTTTTGTACTTTTATAGCATACTGTAAATCTTTTACAGTAAATAACCTTAATTCTTTGGTAGGATGGAAAAAGCTTTCCTAAAAAGCATCAAAAAAGCTGAAAGAGATCTGGAGCTACTAGCATCATTTCATTATAGTTTTTTAATAGGATTTAATATTTACTTTTATTTTTTGTGTGTGTTTTTAAAAGGCAACTGCACTGGAAGCATCCAAGAAAACAGCATGAGCTTCACTGCCAGCCACACTGAGACTGATAATTCATGACTTGGCACAGTTTCTTCTCAGGGGAACAAAATATTTTGTAAATGTATTATAAATCTCACAAAATAATTATTTATGTCATATTTCATAATATTGGTTCCCTGGTTTTCTATTTTGTGTACTGTCATTAGTTTTCT
>NW_024874623.1:0-2005 GCF_018340385.1 Cyprinus carpio
GTTATTCTCGATGCTGTGAGCTACACTGGAAGCCGCTAAAAGAAAGAGCGTCACCATGATGTTGTTTATGCTCTGAAGGAAACGACAGGGACGCGCTCTGTATGCAGTTCGGAGGTTAAGACACTCCTGGAGAGAGAAAACACACAACCTCTTTTAAGAGACACCCACGAGTTCGCACTCAAGAACAAGTTTCTACCGAATAATGTAGTTTAATATAGAGATAGTTGTTTATTTTTATCTATAATAATTTTATCTATAATATTTAATATGATTTTTGTTGTTGTATTTTATAGTTTTTAGTGTTGGTCATATTGCCTAAACGTAACAGAGAAATCCAACGTTTTGAGGAGAATAAGTGCTGCTCTTTTAAATGAGAGAGAGATCGGTGGAACTTTTTTCAGGTATTGTTCTTCTTATTCTCGGTAAACGAGAAACTAAAAAAGAATAGCTATTACCTCATATTTAGATAAGCAAAAACCTGTTCACAATATTTCACTCATTGTCTCATTCTGAAAAAAAAAGAATGCGGGAAATCAATCAAAGGAACAGGATCTGATGATAGATGTAAAGCATGAGGTGATGGGCGGGATTAACATTTTAAAGCCTCTGATTGGCTCTAATGTGGCCAATGAAATCATTCCGTGGGTTGGTCAATGGAGACACGCAATCACAGACCGCGTTTTCCCTTTTAAATTAGCATAGAGCAGTGCTAAAAAACCCGTGTGTTCTAGTGAAACTTATTCAATTTTTATTTATTGAAAAGAATATAATGCTGAAGCAGGAAGTTCGCCCAAAAGCTATTCCACAGTCTATTTTACTCCAGTCTTCATGTTCAGTTTATTCTGAATACTGTTTTCTTTCTGCACAATCCAGCTCTGTTTTATAGTAGAAGAAACTCTCGAGACTTTGAGACAGAAATAATAAAGATATTCATGTTATAGTTTAGGTTATAGGTTTCATAATGACATCAAATTTCTATACCTGTTAATTCATAATGTGATGTTTTCTATATATTTTCGTCAGATCATGTACATTTGCGGTCATGATAGAACAAGTTAAATTTTTTTATTTTTAATATATTTAAGATTAAAATTAGAGATTATACTTGGATAATACTTTTTTTATATGATAGTTTATTGAACATTTTGACAAACAAACAAAGAAAGGTTTCATGTTTTCTTCATGTCCAGTCTCTGTGAGACTCAATCTCACACTTCAGACTCACTCTCTCTCCAGTGAATACAGGACTGTCTGGTGTCACAGAGTAGATCTGGGTAAAGCTGTGAACAGAAGAAAATAAACTCTGAATATATGACTTCATGTAGTTGATAGTGACACGATTGTGATTAAAATTTATTTATGTATTTATCTAAAAGTTGTAATAAAATATTATTATTCATTTTGTTTGTTTGTAATTCAACTGGATTTTGAAATGAGAAAGTTATTAATTATTGAACAGTTCTTTTTGGGTCGGTAGGTGGAGCTGTTTTAGTAAGAAGTTTCAAAAAGCATTTATTTTAGAATCATTATGGTAATATTCTTCGAGAAATGGAAAAACGTTCATCCTATCTTCTAGGTTCTGTTGTCAGACTCTTCAACTAACACGTATTGAATGAACAACATTAAGTATAGTTGCTGCACGAGTATCGCTGGTTGTTTAGGACAGCGGTTCTCAAACATTTGGGGCCAGGGACCCTTGCATGGATTTTTTTCTCCCCAAGGACCCTTCATAATTTTAAGCATTAAAGCATATGCTTTGTACTCTTTGTGGTCCTATTCTTTCTTTTCTTTTTTTTTTTTTTTTTTTAGTGTTTTAACTGTAGTAATCAAAAAGTATATTTAATTAGTTAAATCATATATTAACAGCAATTTATTACAAATATATAGTCATATTATTTATAATTTTTCCCTCAGCAGTAATCAAAGCATGACGATGTGTCACAGTCTAGTGCTGCACTTGAGAACCCTTGCTTTGGGGTGAACCTCAGGATCAGGGGCGTAGATT
>NW_024874624.1:0-1784 GCF_018340385.1 Cyprinus carpio
CATAAATCAATACCTGCAGTGGAAGCAAAACAGAAAGTGTCAAACTGAACTGAATATAAATGTTTTGTGTGGTGTGTGTGTGTGTGTGTGTTTTCACGATATCTACTGAAGACCAAAGCCAGCACGCGGTAACAGAGGAATAACTATCTCTTCTCCAAACCTCAGAGTCACAGGATGCTGGAGTCCAGGCTGAAGGCTGGGAAACACACTGACACGAAAGCAGTCCATCACAAGACTAACACACACATATTCACATCTCCTCACTCAATCCAGTGTTCTGATTCACCTGGCGCTTGTAGATTAGATTGTGAGAGAAACCAAACTAAACACATCGGAGAACAAGATAACTCCACACAGAAAAGACCTCCTGCTCATCATCATCTCCAAAACCAGTTTCTTAATGTGTGTCAGATTCACTGTAAGCTACTGAAAGCTGCCCTTAAATACTACTAACAACAATTATAATGTCACCACATCTGAACAACGTGCATTTTTTATGATGCTTATATGCTTTTCACATATCGCTTGAGTCAAAGGAGTTTAAGTGTAATTCCTAAAAATGTCCCTTTGCTGTTAAATCTTTACTGAATTTTGAAGTAAAGAAACTTTTATAGTGTTAGTAATGCTTTCCAACTCAAACTTACTACTGGACTGGAAGCAACTGTATTTACCTGATTATCCAAACAACTGTATTTGTTCTTCTCTCAATTATCATTGTATTGTATTATGTTTTCAACAAACAAAGTATTTAAATATAATTCATGTAAATATTCTGTTTTACTGTTCTAAAGAGATTATCAGCTATCAAAATTATAAGCCCATATAACTATTATCATCTGCACCAAGTAGCATATTTTGTTCATTTTGGGCCTTGGAGTAAAATTGTATTTTATTTTTTTCCCCAAGTTTGAGCTCCTTATTTTGCTCAAATAAGCTGTAAAAGTATGTATTAAAAATTAAAAAAAAAAAAAAAAAAAAAAAACACATGAAACCTTTCTTTGTTTGTTTGTCAAAATGTTCAATAAACTAGCATATAAAAAAAGTGCTTTATCCAAGTATAATCTCATACTTTTAGGCATAACAAGTTAAATGTAGCACCCTTCACCAAAAACAAAAAAAACATTTAATTTGTTTCTATCATGACTGTAAATGTACATGATCTGAAGAAAATATATAGAATTAATATATTAATAGTTATATAAATGAATTATGTATAAATATGAATTAATAGTTATATAAATTCTAATGTCATTATGAAACCTATAACCCTAAAACTATAATATTTAGAACATCTTTTATTATTTCTGTCTCAAAGTCTCGAGAGAGTTTCTTCTACTATAAGACAGAGCTGGATTGTGCAGAAAGAAAACAGTATTCAGAATAAACTGAACATGAAGACTAGAGTAAATAGACTGTGAAGAGAGAAAAAAAAAGATAATTACCTGTGTTCTCAGTCAAAAAAACGCCGCCATTATTAGAACTCATACACTACTGTTGAACAATTCTCAAGAACTTATAATGTTACTCTTTTCATTTAACAGAAAAGCTCTTTAAAAGATAGGCCTATTGAGCAGCTCTTAAAAGATCCTTCGGTTGTTGATGAGCTGAAGCTGTACTCGGAGCTGGTGTATTTGGTGACGGTCTTTGTTCCTCAGACTCGGCGTGTTTGTCCAGTTCCCCGGCAGCAGCAGACGCACGGCGGTCTGGATCTCCTGATGTGATGCTGGGGCGCTTGTTGTAGTGAGCGACACGAGACTCACCGGAGATGCGCTCCAAGATGTCGT
>NW_024874625.1:0-1869 GCF_018340385.1 Cyprinus carpio
AAATACAATACAATGATAAATGAGAAAAAGAAACAAATAAAATTGTTTGGATAATCAGGTAAACATAAGATTTGCTTCAGTCCAGTAAGTGTTTGAGGTTGAAATATTACTAACACTATATAAAAGTTACTTTTACTTCTAAATTCATTAAAAGATTTTAACAGCAAAGGGACATTTTAGAATTACACTTAAACTCCTTTTACTTCCAGCGATAGAAAGCATATAGCATCATAAAAATGCATGTTGTTCAGATGTAATTTGACATTATAATTGCTGTTACTAGTATTTAAAGGGCAGCTTTCAGTAGCTTACAGTGAATCTACACACATTAAGAAACTGGTTTGCGGAGATGATGATGAGCAGGAGGTGCTTTCTGTGTGGAGTTATCTTGTTCTCCGTGTGTTGGTTTGGTTTCTCTCACAATCTAATCTACAAGCGCAGGTGAATCAGAGACACTGGATTGAGTGAGAGTGTGAATGTGTGTGTGTTAGTCTTGTGATGGACTGCTTTCATTGTCAGTGTGTTTCCCAGCCTTCAGCCTGAGACTCCAGCATCCTGTGACTCTGAGGTTTTTGGAGAAGAAGATGATTATTCCTCTGTTACCGCATTACTGGCTTTGGTCTTCAGTAGATAGGAACTGTGAAATACACACACACACATACACACACACACACACACACACACACCACCTAGTATTTATGTTCAGTTCAGTTTGACACTTTCTGTTTTGCTTCCACTGCAGGTATTGATTTATGAATCAAATAATATTTATAGATAAATATGGATTTATATAATAGATAAAGACTACTATGTTTGTCTAAATGTGAATTTTTTGGGAAAATAGCATTGTAATGAGACGGAGACGGATTAGACAGAAGTGTTACCTCTCGCTCTGCAGCATTTCTGAAAAGCAGCACGACTGTGCATGGTCGCCAGCAGGATGTGTTGAGGAGCCAAAGTGGGCACATTGGCCAGCTGAAAAACAGAGGACACAAGCCTTTTATTGAGCAACATGCGAAGAAGCTCCTGTGAAGGCTTTTTAGGAAAGGTGTGGCAGTAAACACAAAAAAAAAAATTATATATATATATATATATATATATATATATATATATATATATATATATATACATATATATACACACACACTGAGACAGGCATATATATATATATATATATATATATACACACACACACACACACACATATACATATATATATATATATATATATATATATATATATATATATATATATATATATATATTTATATATATTTATATATATTTATTATTAATAATTTTGTATTGCTTAGCAAAATCAGCAATTTATCTCACACAGAGGAGCTTGTGAAGACATGGGTTATGAATAAGTATTTCCTAAATATACATTTGTTTTTTTTTCATTGATTTATCAAGTCTCTGTTATTGAGAAGATTGGATATGTCCGGAGCCACATTGCTTTTTCTGCAGTCTCATAATGAGAGCCTTGCTACTCCCCTTAGCAACCTCAGACCAATAAGATCATTTGCTCAATCCCACAGCCACAGCAGTGACCAGAAGAGAAGATGAAGCTGCTTTGAGACTGGAGGAGACATGATCAGATCTGTTCAAATTGGTGACACACTGTATGATGATATTACAAAGAAGTACTGTGAAATCACTCGTTATTTCAAGACCTCTGACTTTAATTTCCTGCGTGTCTGCTGTATTACTTAACATTACCTGGGCTAAATCAGAAAGATAGTGTTTATGTTTATGCATCCAGCACATTCTTAATAAACCTTATTTACTTAAAAAGGAAGTAACAAAACAAACAAACCGATAAATACTTAATTTTAAATGCATCAGTTCATATATTGTAGTGTCTGG
>NW_024874626.1:0-850 GCF_018340385.1 Cyprinus carpio
GAAAATAGTTTAGTTTAGAATTCTGGCTTTGGGAGCCAGGGGTGAGAGTTAAAATCTCTCTTTCTGGGCGCTAGGGAGGAATTTAACCTCCACGATCTCTTCGGATTACAAGACTGATGCTTTTTTAGAGGCTAAGCTACTAGGAGCAAGCTCATTTTAGTGCTTTATTTTCTAACCATCCTGCTAGTGGCATAAAAAATGAGGAATAGTGCGAAGTATAGGACGGATGCAATTTGTCCAATAATGATGAAGGGATGTCTCTACTGGTATGCCTCCAATTCATAAATTAGGATAATTATGTCTTATACTAGGGTTCAGAATAGGAATTGGGGTGATGGGGCGGAATGTTAGTCCTCGTTGTTTTGAGGTGTGTAGTAGTGGTACTAAATTGCAAAGGAAGAAGAATGATGCGCCGTTTTGGCGTGTACCATTACGGATTAGTTCAGCCGTAATTACGTCTCGGCAGATGTGGGTAACAGATGAGATGCGTTTTAGATGTCCCGAGGGGAGGTATGGCTAGAATAGGCCGTTAAAAATTGGGTAATTAAGATAGCCCGGAGGTCCAAGTTTTCATCATGCTAGATGTTGGTGGGGTGGAGTCAATAGTGCGTCGTTAGCGTTTATGAGAGGGTGTTTTTTGAGGTTGCCCTAGTGGTTTTTGTATTGAAAACCACGGTGTTTTTTCAAAGTTATTGTCTCGGTTTTAAAACTGAGCAAGAATTATGCCCCCCTTTTATGTTTTTGTTATTTAAAAGCTTTGGGGGTGGGCTTAGTTTTCTGGCTTCTATCTACGCCTTATTTGCTGCCCGTTTAGTGTTGCAGTGGGTTGGGTGTGGGATTGGGTTTGGGC
>NW_024874627.1:0-1863 GCF_018340385.1 Cyprinus carpio
CATGCATTTACAGTAACCCTCTGGCACTCAGGTTTAAAGGGATATGGCAATTAAAGGGTTAATCCAAACCATCAAGACTTTGAAATCACACACACAGAACAATATTCATTAAGAAACTGAAATTGAAACATTACTAATCATTTTATTGAACCCTTTATTTTCTTTCTGTCTGCGAATAAAAAGTTCTACAGGAAACATCTGCATATTGAAGTTGGTTTAGCCGGATGCAAATAACGTTTTTCCCCTGCTTCAGCAGGTTTCACATTCCTGTTCATTGAAGGGCAGACATGAAGGTAACCGAACAATGTGGTTTAGCGTGATCATAAGGTCCGGGAAGCAGAATTTATCAGTGATTGATGGAAGAATGACGCACTTTTTTCAAGTAAATTTTATATGTAACAACATGAAAGAGATAGAATAAAATAGTGTCCCTCTTCACTTCTGCAATGCGTGATAACTGGAGGAAATATGTTGGTCAATTACTTGCCAGAAAACAAGATAAAATATATTTAAATAGGGAGATGATAGTTTTGCACAATTACTATATTTATATTAAAGCCAGAAAAAAGTCGAATGTGAGAACAGATTTTTTGGCGCACATGAATGAGACATTTCCAAGCCTTTTTGGAAGATCTGAAGTACTTGCCATCCTGTGGCCATCGTGGAAAACATTGAATGTATTTCGCCATTTCTGAATGAACATTATGAAAGGGGTACTATTTTTTGAAATTATTTACAAAATATTTAAAATGATTCCTATTAGAGAGCAAAATATAATGGTTTGTTTACTACCACAATAAAATAAATACATAATATTATTATTAATAATACACAAAGAACATTGAATGATTTTCTGTTTCTGAGAGATTGCACTGAAGACAAAAGCAGTTTTGTAAAATGCAGCCACTTTAATATTCAAATCCAGCATCACATCCACTTCTGATACTTATTTCAACAGTTTGCTTTGACGTAAGTGCCGTTTGCGCGCTTATATCTCCGCCAAGTTGCTGTCGTATTTTGTGCCGGTCTTATCGCGGATATGCGTCTGCGTTTCGCTAATTAAAAAGCCAAAATCTACCGCCATTCTGAAGCTCTGAGACTGGATAAAAGTTATTCTGCTCCTTAGAAAGTTCTCACACTGCCAAATAGCTTTTCTCCTTTCATTTCATACGTTTTTATTGCTCACCAAAAAACTGAATTTAGCTCTTTGCTGTGTTCTACTGGGTGGATTTTAAAGTGCATTCGCTGCACATTTTATTTTAAAAAGCTCTTTAAAACTATAAAATGCTTTTGATAGAGCTCGTGAGACTGCACGCGCTGATGCAGCGATGATTTCTCTCTGGTCTTTTCACTGATCTGGCCAGACATCACTATTAATGAGATCTGACCCGGTAATAATAACATATGCTGGTTCAGCTTGTCAGTGTGAATGAACGCGTATTTATTTTTGTCCTGCTTCTAAAAAACCATCACCGGTTCTGGAGCCGCAGAGCAATCGATGTGATAGCCCAGCTCCTTAGACAAAGAAAATCTCACAAGCACTCATAAACACTCATTTTCATCTCTATAATATGTTCTTCTAATTGTTTTGTGTTAATTCGCCGCTGTGTTTTCATGTAAAAGGCTGTAGATTCTGTATGTAGACTTTTTCCCTTCCGCGTTCAGAAGTCTCTCGCTGTCAGACAGGCTGCAGCAAATATTTCATTTTAACACCTCACAAACATCTGAATTTAGCTCTTGGTGTGTTCTAATTGGCGGATTGTGTGCAATCGCCGTAATATTTTATTTTTAAAAGGTCTTAAACAACAATAAACTCGCTTGTTGTGAGCTCTCAAGTGGAGACAGCACGCCGCTGTTCGAGCG
>NW_024874628.1:0-1928 GCF_018340385.1 Cyprinus carpio
AGTGCACTCTATTAAACAATGAAAATTACAAAAATATTACTGATGGGTTCATTGCAGCTTTATAATTTACAAAACAAGGTTTCTGCATAGCAAAAGCCTTTTAACTGCTGTTTGTTTTACCTTCACACAGATCCAGTGTAGGGTTGCATAATGCATCAAAATTTAATTTAAATTCACATCACACAGCAACACTGCATCTTTGATGGAAACAAACGTGTGTTTTGGAATAGTATTAAATGTATTATTTATTGTTTGATAAATAATATTTTATAATATTCAGTAATAACACGAAATGTTGCTCCATGGACAACACTTTAGTTACTCCTCCGAACACCTCAGACCACTTCCTCATCATTTCTAGCCTCACACTTACTCCTGACACGGCACACATTCCTCCGCAGGTCACCTTTCCAAGGAACTTACGCTCATTCTCTCCCTTTCGCCTATCCTCTATGGTTTCATCATCACTTAATTCACTCTCTCAGTTTCAGCACTGGGCACGAACCTGTGATACTGACACTCTTTGCTCCACTTTAATCTCTTGCTTGGAAAAACCTTTGCCCACGTCATCCAGGACTCAGCAGCACTACCCCATCTGCCTATGGTCATGTCGATGTTCTCTGTTGGAACATCGCTCTAAACTCAGGGCTGCAAGAGAGGGAAATGACACACACAGCTGATGACTTTTGCAGTTTTCTGAACAAATAAGGACAAGGAACCATCAGTGACAATTATTCTACACTGCAGACTGATGAGAACTTGCATAACGACTATACCCACACTCTCTCTACTCCTTCTCTCCCACTCTCAGAGAGACGTTTCCAAATTATCTTTACAAATCATCCTACCACTTGATCCTATCCCCACTTCCCTACGTAGCATTTCTTTTTTAGTTTCATTCCTTCCACTATGAACTGTCTACATTAACAAAACCTTCGCAACTTTTACCATATGGATAAGCAGTTCCCCAAGGCATAAGTATAGGCCTCTCACACGCCCATCTGCTTTAGAAGAACACCATCTCTACTAAATTCAGCACTTTTAGAAAACTCGCAGAGCCATATCCAATACTTCCATTCAATAAGCAAAAGACATCTTTGAGACGCAGTTGTGTCTTCAAACCACTCTCTGATGGTTTTCTTGTACACGAAACAAACCACTGAAAGTAAAACAACCAATCTGGCTTCAAAAGCTGTGCCTGACTGCCATTGCTCGCAGGTTACTGAAGCCTTGCAAATGGCTCCGGGAGAGCAGCTTTCTCCAGTCTACATGACGTTCCTTAGGGCTCTGTCATTCAGAAAGCATGGCTTTTTATCATGCTTGATGATGGACAAACTCAACTTACTTTCTCATTCAAAAAAGATGAATGACCGACCCGGGGTAAATGTCGCAATTGCAGAATGGCTGAGAGACATTTAGATGATGGTATGAAGTGACACACAGACTCAGATTAAACCTGAATAGAACTTGAAGTTGCGTTGTCGGTTAAGCTAAACCACATGTTTTCTCAAAAAATAATCGATAAAGATGGGTTCCGTAACCATAACTCCTGATCCATCAGTTACGCTTTACAGATCATATTGCTACAACTACTCTGTCCTGCAGATTTGCCTTATACAACATTAGGAATATCAGACCCTTCCTGTCAGAGCAAGCCACACAACTTCTTGTCCAAGCTCTTGTTCCTCCAGACTGGACTATTGTAATGCTCTCTTGCGGCCTTTCTGCATGTACTATTTCTGCAACCGATCCAGAATGCAGCAGCGAGAGTTGTCTTCAATGAGCCAAAAAGCTCAACTTACTCCTCTCCTCATCAGGTTAAACTGGCTACCAGTAGCCTCTCGCATCAAATTCAAGGTACTGATGCTTGCCTACAAGTCAACCACTGGCACAGCACCAATATACCTAAACTCACTAGTTCAAACTTA
>NW_024874629.1:0-1781 GCF_018340385.1 Cyprinus carpio
CTATTGGGCCAGTAGGGCGCTTGTACTCATGCACATCTGCGTCCCGGGGTCCGGCCATCCATTTTCCAAAAGTATCGGCTGAGGCGTTTTGGGGGTTTTCTGCGTTTTGCACTCTTAATCTGTTCACTTTGTGGGGTGGCTGGGGGCTTTCGACTATGCTGTCCAGGTAAGCTTTGCATTCTTTCTTTCAGGTCTTACTCCGCCTCTGTAGCTGCGGTTGGAAGAGGTGCTCTGGACAGGGCGTCAGCTGTTATCAGATTTTTACCTGGAACATGGATAATGTTAAAGTTAAATCTGAGCAGCCTAAGTCTGAATCTGATAATCCTCGGCGGGAGGTCATCTAATGCTTTGGATTTCAGAAGTGTTATAAGTGGCTTGTGATCAGTTCTGATAGTAAGGGGTGAGATCCACTCCGCAGTATCCCACGCAGCTTCGCATGCCCAGGTCACAGCCGAAAGCCTCACTTTTCTATCTGGGCATATCTTGATTCAGCTTTGCTCAGACTTCTAGAAATGAAGCTGACAGGTTTCCCCCTCCTGTCTGTTTTGTGTCAGGGCACCTCCCCAAGCCTATGAAACATCCCCCCATAATGGTTTTTGGGGTTTGGGCTGTACTGGCTAACACAGTCTCTGATCCCAATTCCTTTTTGTCTCCAGGAAAGCTTTTGTTGGGGGGGCCCCCATGTCCAGCTGTTCTCCTCTTCAACAGGTCAGAATGGCTTTGTCAGATCTGGCAGTCGTGGCGAAAATTTGCCTACAAGTTCACCATGCCCATGAACGGCGAACATCCGCCCACATCCTTTGGCTCTGGCATCTCCAGGATTGCCGCTTTTATTTTCCTGGATCGGCTCTGTTGCCCCTGAGGTGCCGACATGACCCAGGGAAGCGGATCTCTGTCAGGGGCAAACTGGCTTTCTCATTTAAGAGTGAGCCCAGCCTCTCTGAATTTCTGTAGCACCCTGTTGCAGTCTTGTCGTCGTGCTCTGCCCGGTCTTTCCCTATGACCAGGACATCATCAGCGTGACGCCAGGACTCCGTCAACACCATCAATCAGTTGAGAAATCCTCTTTTTTGAAAGTCGGTCGGGTGCCGACTGATACTAACAAAAGGTAACACCTTTTGAAGTTAATAGCGCCCCTCTGGTGTGATGAACGTAGTTAACAGCATGGAGTCTTTGTGGGGTGGAGACCTGCCAGAAGCTGATGTCACGTCAAGATTTGTGAAGCTCTGGCTCCTTCCAGCTTGGCCAGGTTATCCACGCCGGTAAGGGTCTCTCTTCTGATGACGCTCGTTACGACAGGTTAATCCAAGCAATACGAAGTTTCCAGACGTTTTCACATGGACCATGACAGTACACCATTCAGCGGTCTCAACCGAGCTATGACCCCATTCCATAGGTCTAGTCCTCTTTGACTTTGGCCCGGAGAGGAATGGCCACACGTCGCGGGGCCGAAGGGCATGGGGTGCCGCTTGTCTCTCAGCAATTTTATACTCCCTTTGGGGTACCCCGCCCTTTAAATACCTGGGGAAAGGGGGGAAAATATTTTTTTGCATTCCCAAGCATTGAGCTGAGGGGTCATCTGAGTCTGCGGTGCTGGGAGGCCCAATAAGGGTATGGTGGTCTGACGATGAACACCCCTTAATCTTTCTGTCCCCTCTCTGTGCCGCATGCACCCCCTTTTCATCCCGAGGTTGGGGTTTGGGGCCCAGCAGGGGTCTGCAGCTGAATGTCTGCCATATCTATCCTGTTTGAATTCTGTTTTGGGATAGCTGGCCACAGAC
>NW_024874630.1:0-2248 GCF_018340385.1 Cyprinus carpio
TACGTATTGCTGACAGTGACTGGAGACAGAGAAATGGTCTGACATATGACTGGACATATTACCAGACAGCGGAGTGGAGATATGAGTGGTATAAAGACAGAAAGGACAACAATGTAATTTTTAAAGGACTCCCAACATTACACTGGAAAACAGAGACACTCTCACTTTCACAGCAGTAACTACATCTGATGCGGGTCAATTCTGGTGTAGAGGAAAACAGAGATAAAAGACCAAAATCATCACAATCAAGCTCTTGCTTCTTCCTCACTGTGAAGGGTGAGTTAAATATCATTGTCCTCATAAACTCACTCTGTTATGATCACATGCCATTATGTTGCACAAGGCTTAATTTCTAGGGGAAAAAAATGTAGTAAATAAACAATTTCAACTCACGTAACATTATAATATAAAACCAAACCATGTTCGCCAGAAAAAAACATCCCCTGTTATTGCACAAAAGCTCCATTTTTGGAATTACCATTTCATGCGTTTTATAATAATTTTACAACTTTTAATGTATGCAATAATATAAATCCATTGTTTAATAAATCTAAAGGTATTGTAAACCAACTGCAAAATATTCAGAATCATTATTCCTCGCGATGCACAAGACTTGGTTTTTCAAATTATGCCCTTTTATTGTTTTTATATTTTTCATGTTTTATATACTTTACCCACTTAAATTAAACTCTGACACTATTTGAGATAAAGGTATCAAACCAACTGTAAAATATTCATTCTGTGAAAATCTTCTTTAATAAAACATTATAGATAATCAGAAGCTTAGTTATTAAAAATAATTTATGCAACATTTTTATTCAACGGTTTTTAGGATTTTAATAATTTCAAACATTTATTTATGAAAAACTTATTAAGGCATGGGAACTTCAGGGCGGGTTTTGATACTTGATTGATCTGCTTAAAACGTTTTCACGAGTCATTTCTGATCGTTCGTTATTGTTTCATAATGTTTAAAAATGCATAACAATCGCAGGTATCTGTGCTGCTTAAAGGAGTCGCTGTCCGTTTGTCAAGTGCTGAAATGTAATATTTCATATTTATTTATTATATTATATTATATTATATTATATTATATTATATTATATTATATTATATTTATATTTATTAATTTCATAATAATATATAATATCTTCGGGTCCAAAACGTTTAGTGCCGTCAACAAGTCACTGACAGATCCCAGTCTTTGAAGCATATTTCATACATTTTTTATTTTATTTTTATTCGCAATCATTTCAATTTATATATGTATTTCTATTTGTTCTGCCCTTTTAGTTTATTCCATTTATAAATTAAGTTTTGCAAACAACGTAATAAAGTGTACAATAAATACATCAACTTTATTAAAATCACATTGCACTGATTCGTAACCATCAAGACTCGTCCGATCGTGGAATTTTAAAGGTTAAAGGTAACTTGGAGTCCTCAGGGAGCTAAACTGTCTTCTTACGAGCACTTCACTTCCACGATTACTCCAAGAGCACTTTCGTAGATCACGATGATTTTCAAGTGCGCTACTTAAGTTCGATGCTTTTGAAACAGGTGGAAGTATTATTAAGATCAGTCGATACGTCCTGGACTTTACGAACTTCTTAGACTTACGAAGCTTTTGGGGAAACTCAAGCCCAGATCTGTTTGCGACCACAAGAAACCAGCGGAAGACTTTTCAAGGCCATGGCGCTTCCAGCTGCCCTCAGCAAACAATGGCCCGGAAAGATAGGCAGCAGGTGCCAAAGAACTTCGATAGAACAGCGGGGAACTGCGGTCTTATGAGATGTTGTTATATGTTAATAAAACGTACAAGCTTTCCCTGTCCTGAGCAGAGCTTTTTACTGCTCGAGTAGCGCACTCTTCAACTGTCACGTGAATATGAGGCGCTAGCTCGCTTCATAAAAAAAGCCGCTTTTACTAGAAACTGTGGGCCTACATTTGTCAGTTAATTCCGCGAAATTACCAAAATGGAGATTAAAGCTGCAAAACTGTATATGTGCATTACATTTAAGAACGTCTCTCAAATGGAAATGGCTACACAAGGAACATTCTTTTTTAAATGTATAATTTAATGCACAAGTAGGCCAAATGTGAGAACAGTGCAGTAAAATGCTTGAAGTAGAAAATATGCCCCTAATGTTGCGTTCATTTTGTAAAAAGGTATGATAGTAGAAAAGAGAAAATGAGAAACCATATTTAAAATTCATAAAAGCCAACTCATTTTACATTCTTACATTAT
>NW_024874631.1:0-1105 GCF_018340385.1 Cyprinus carpio
ATCTGAATATTAGCATGATTTCTGGAAGGATCATGTGATTGGAGTAATGATGCTAAAAATTCAGTTTTGAAATTGCAGGAATAAATTACATTTTAAAATATATTCAAATAGAAAGCAGTTATTTTAAATAGTAAAAGTATTTCACAGTTTTACTGCTTTTGCTGTATTTTGGATCAAATAAATGCAGGCTTGGTGAACAGAAGAGAATTCTTAAAAAAAAAAATATATATATATTTTGACTGGTAACATACACTTTATTTTTTTCTACATTTTTCTAAACTAAACTATACAGGGAACCCTAACAATTGTTTTGTATACATGTTTATATTAGACCATTTTTATAATAACGTTATATCTATACATTTTTATTAATTATAATAAAAAAATCAATTATGAGTAAATATATAAATGTAATTTTTGCATTACATTTTTCTCGCTAGTTTATGGACACTAGTGAGTGGATTTTCTTTTGTTAATATCTTCTAGCTGCTGTCTTTCCACTTGTTTGAGACTCTCGTTGAGTGATTACATGATACACTATACATTCAGTAAGTTGTAGTGTATCTTTCAGCATGGATCGGATGTTCCTTCAGTGTTTACTGAATGCTAATAAGAATGCTGCCATGCTGGTTGCTTGAACTTAAGGAGGCAAAGCGGAAAGCTTATGCATGATCCCTGATTTTGGAATGCTAGGGCTAAAAAGCTGCCCAAAACTAGCTCGTTGTCTATATTTATCGTTTTTTGAAATTCTTAAGAAAAATGAAGCGATGATAGCCAGCGAGAGAAAGCGTGCCGAAGGCTGGAAATAAGCGATGGAATCGCGTCCGAACTACCCCTAGGCCAAGCGCGTCGCATCGCCAGATTTTGCGGCTAAAATAAATGCTTCTTTCGACCCCCTTTAAGGCAATTGGGTCGCTGTTCAAATAAATACAACCTGAGAAATTCTAAGTTGCAGTATAAATGTTACATTATTTAGCTCAAAATTAAATGAGTTATTTGGAATACATAATTTGGAACAATAGTTGTTGGAAATAATTTTTTTTTTTTTTTTTTTTTTTTTATTATTATTTTTTTTATTTAAAGTAATGTTAACTAATTTGTATTT
>NW_024874632.1:0-2060 GCF_018340385.1 Cyprinus carpio
GCTAAGAGATCTGCAGTGACTCTTTAGTCTGATATTAAATCTTCTCATGAGCCTTTACTCAGAAACTTATTGTTGCTGTTTCAGTTGTATTAATCATGTTCTGAACTGCTCCACACCTTTGTTCTTCTTGTATCTCCACATCAGCAGCAGTGAGAGGAAGAACCAACAGACAAACACTCAATCCCACAACCACACCAGTGACCAGAAGAGAAGATGAAGCTGCTGAGACCGGAGAACATGATCAGATCTGTTCATTAGTGACACACTGTATGATGATATTACAAAAGTACATGAAATCACTCGTTATTTCAAGACTCCTGACTTTACTCCCTGTGTCTCTGCTGATTATAACATTAATTTCATCAGAAAGATAGTGTTTATGTTTATGCATCCAGCACAATCTAAAATTCAATCTGTAGAGAAAAAAATGAAGTGACTCTAAAAATTGAAAAACAAAGTGACAAAAAAAAAAGAAAATTGAAAATTGAAAATGAATTACAGATATAAAGAAAAAAAATCCTCCTGAGGCCACAAGAGGATGCATCGAGCAAAATTTAATGCATTACCTCTTCAACGCCAATAAAAAAATACTTACTATCTTTGAAAAAGTGCATACTGTTTAAAAATAATGTTTATAAACCATACATAATTACACTAGAAAAAAAAAAAAAAAAAAGGACCAAAACAATCACAGGCAAGTAGACTACTTTTTTTCATTTAAAAAACATGAATGCAGGGATGGAAAGTCTGCAAAGTCTCTGAGATTACGTTTTTAAAAAAGTTAAACTTACATTAATTCTACATGACTTTCTAAACATGACTCTCTTGTGCAAGACACGAGTGCAACGCTGATAGATGTCTCTCTAAGTATGATAAATATGTGTTCTGCAATGTGAGCGGCTTGGTTTCAGTTTTGGCGTAAACAGCATCTTCTCACACACTGATGCTCGTTTTTACGCCAATATATTGAATGAACAACGTAGCAGCGCCGCATCTAGTGAGTTCAGGTGGATAGACTAACAAAAGCATTAAAGTGCATTGACACTTACATCGTCTGAACACATTCAGGGAAATACTTTTTTATATATAAAAATCTGTATTGCTTATCAAAATCAGCAATTTATTTCACAGAGGCCATGAAGACATGGGTTATGAATCATTATTTCTAAATGTGCATTTGTTTTTTCATTGATTTATCAAGTCTGTTATTGAGAAGATTGGATATGTCAGGCCCACATTGCTTTTTTCAGGCGCAGTCTCATAATGAGGCATTGCTCCTCCCCCCTTAGCAACCTCAGACCAATGAAATCATTTGCTAAATGTACTGTTATGGCAACAGTTTGAAATTCTTTGCAGTCATTGGCTGTTAACTTTTAAAGAGATAAGACACTCAAACCTTAAATGGCCCATTTTACCTGCTATCACCCTACTGTACACAGACATCTACTGTAAACATGTTACAATGATAGACATTGTCAACAGACTTTGTGGTCACAATTATGAATATGGTACTACTTGATATAAACTTGTATTTTATATGTATAATAAGCATATATATATATATATATATATATATATATATATATATATATATATGTCTTTGTGAATAATACAGAACATAAAGAGCTTTACAAAATAATTGCATATTAAATAATTGCATATTAAATTGCAATCTTGGTCAAAAAGATCGCAATAAGATTATTTTCCAAAATCGTTCAGCTCTAATTTAAACATATTCTTAGAACTCTTAGATGTTGGAACTTCTGTTTATTTTTTTTTTTCTGTTTTTTTTTTCTTCTTTTCTTTTCTGAATGTTTAACTGTAGTAATCAAAAACTATATTTAATTAGTGAAATCATAAAGTTTATATACTAACAACAATTTATTACAAATATATATTCATTCATTATTTTTATTTTTATTTTATTATAATTTTGTTTTTTTGTTTTTCTCTCAGCGGTCATTAATTCATGACTATGGGTCCCGGACCTCCAGTGCTGCACTTTGAGAACCCTTGCTTCAGGATGAACACTCAGGATGTTTGGAGTCTCCTCACAGACC
>NW_024874633.1:0-2529 GCF_018340385.1 Cyprinus carpio
AATAAATAAAACCTAGAGAAGTATTTTTCTGTGGACCCTTGCTGTTTTCTGTTCTAATAAAAAGCCTAGGCTATGACAACAACTTATGAGTCTATGTAGGTACTAATATATTGACAATATGAGAAAATACACAGAGTAAACATGATTTCTTTCTTTACTTTATGTGTGATAACTTGAGAAATATGTTGTCAATACTATTAAAATAGAAAAAAGTAATGGTACTTAGGAGATTACAGTTTTTTTTGCATAAATACTATATTGGGCTTATTAAAGTGTATGAAAAATAGGAATGCATGTATATGCATTTATAATTATACACATAAATGAAACATTTTAAAATCTTTAGAACAGATGTAGTAGTATTTGCTATCCTGTAGCTTACTCAGTGTGAATAACATTGGCATTGTGGCCTTCATTTCACTAGACAACATCATTATAAGGGAGCCAATATTTTTTGAATGATTACAAATGTTTAATGATCAGTTCACTGATAATATACCCACATTAAAATCAATTTACTGATTCTGTATCTTATTTCATGCTTTTAAGAGTTTATTTTTTCACAACTTACATTTGCAAGCAGTGATGATGGATAACTATAAGGAGTTGATAAATAATTTTTTGCAATTATAATACATAAAACTATATAATGATGACAAAAATTACAACAGTTATTTTTTCATAATATTTACTATTGACAATACAAAAATATAGACATACAAAAAAAAAAAAAAGCAGCCAAGACAAATGATTTTCTGTTTTTTTTATAGATTAAAATTGAAAACAGAAAGCAGCTGCAATAAATCTGCAGTCACTTTAATATTCAAATCCAGTATCATGATACATTTTCGATTATTTTTTCTACAGTTTATGTTCCATTGGCTGTTTTTACGTTTTATATTAGCCAAGTTATTATGTATTTTTGAAATAATCTTTTTTATGTGATTTGTCCGTTCTTGCGCGAAAAGCCAAGGAATCAGCGTCCTCTGTAGCAACTCGAGAGAGATCGATGCAATGTGTTTTTTCTGCCCCTAAGACAAAAAAATATCTCCTACAAGCACTCATTTTAATCTCTATATAATATATTCTTCTAATTGTTTTTGTACTGATTAAGCTGGAGTGTTTTTTAATGTAAAGGCTGTGTAGTTTCAGTATGTAGACCTTTTCCCCCATGCCAGTGTTGAAGTCTCGAGGCCGTCAGAGGAGTCTGCTGCAAATCATTTCAATTTCACCATTTGCCAACTCCACAAAAATCTGAATTTAGCATTGGGTGTGTTCTAATGGGTGGATTGTATTGCAATCGCTGTAATATTTTATTTTTAAAAGGTCTTAAACGAGGAATAAACTTCGTTTGTTGTGAGGATCGTTTATTGAAGCCCTTGTACGGGTCTACGGCGTTGTCAAAATAGATGGATGCAAATCCTTCATTTTCCACCTTCCAACAGCTGAAAAACACCCACTTTTTAGCTCTTGGTTTTACACGTTTCACAATGGGTTGATTGTGTGTCAGCTATAATGTTTATTTTTTAGGTCTTAAAGCAAAGATAAATTCTGTTTCTTGCGAGAGCTCGTTTTGTCCTGCACGAGAAGTAGCGCGTATCGAGAAGCCGGCACAAATCTTCATTTTCACACTTCAACAGCTGAAAAAGCTTGCCTTACCCACTTTTAGCTCTTGGTTTTTGTTCTAATGGGTGGATTGTATTGCGTATTGTAATATTTTATTTTAAAAGGTCTTAAACAAAGGCAAATACGTTTACGTAGTCTCGCGACTAGACGAAAGAAAACTTCGCGTCTGTTGCTATGAAAAACGTGCAATCGTTCATTTCAAACTTCAACAGCTGAGAAAACTTACCCACTTTAAGCTCTTGGTTTTGTTCTAATGGGTGGATTGTGTGCAATCGCTGTGTAATATTTTATTTTTTAAAGGTCTTAAACAAGAATAAAATTCGTTTCTTACTTGAGGCTTCGTTGTGTCACTGCCTGCGAGAAGCGCCGAAGCTGTCAAGAGCTGGCCCTTAAATCGTTCATTTTCAAACTTCAACAGCTGAAAAACACCCACTTTTAGCTCGGTTTTGTTCTAATGGGTGGATTGGTATTGCAATCAGCTGTAATATTTTATTTTATAAGGTCTTAAACAAGAATAAGTGCGTTTGTTGTGAGCCGTTGTAAGATCACTGGCCTGAGCGGGCGGTGAATTCTCTCTCTAGATCTTTCTCTCTATTCTGTGGCCAGACATCAATTGTGTAAGCCCTGACCCACTAATAATAAGATATATTTGGTTTAGCTTGTCAGTGTGAATTAAATTAATTTATTTATTTGTATTTTTAACGATTTAAAAGTGAAACTAAGGCAGACTCCTCCCTCAGTCCCGGGAATTGCTCCTGTAGAGGCATAATTTTTCTTGAATAATGGAGTCTATGGAATTTCCTGATTTATAAAATTAATAATAAATAAACTATGTAAGTCTGATCAGTCTAAAAGATATAGCATAAAACTACACCCGGGGCCCAGGTCTCTGCGAGTTTGGGG
>NW_024874634.1:0-1556 GCF_018340385.1 Cyprinus carpio
TGAGTGGAATAAAGGCAGTGTAAAGTTACAGACGTCTGAGCATTACACTGTAAACAGAGACACTCTCACTATCAGAGGAGCTACTCGAGTCTGATCAGGATCAGTTCTGGTGTAGAGGACAGAGATGATGGAAGACTCCTTCATCCTCACAGGAGAGCAAACCGAATTGATCTTGCTGTTAATGGTGAGCAAATAAAATAAACACTTACGCTACATTTAGGATGTATCTGCCATTAAAAAGAAAAGAGATGCTCAAATGTGTGTGTGTGTGTGTGTGTGTGTGTGTGTGTGTGTGTGTGTGTGTGTGTGTGTGTGTGTGTGTGTGTGTGTGTGTGTGCGATGTGAGAGAGAAAGTGTGGTCTGTTCTAGCGCAAGGCCACACTCTCGAAGTTCAGTGCGTATTTTTGATGCATTTTTTGTAACAATCACTCATTCATTCATCTTTTTATTTTTATCTGGCCGCCTGGAGACTCCAGGTAGTTACATAATATAAGTATTGTCTTGATTCAGATTTGACTGACAGACTGGCGTTCTGGACACCGTGAGTTTAAGTGATTTATAAACGCATCTTCAACCGTGGGTAGTGAAACATTGTACACAACATCCTTTCAGTTTACTTTCATGTTTTTCACTTTCATTTAAGTGTTTGGGGTGGGAGCATTTCAATTATCAGAGGAAGGAAAGAGGGGATATAAGGAAGTGAGTCGTACCTGAGAGTGATTGTGTCATCTGGAAGAGTTTGCAGTAGTGTGGGAGAGATTGTTTGGAGAACCCTTCGAGGTGAAAGATGGCTGTTTGTTCAAATGTTTGGTTTTCTCGTGAGTGATGTCTAGTGCTGCTATGAAGTTCCAGATTACTTTTAAGCATTAAGCACTGCCAGATACGCCTGCACTTAAAGTTGTTCTGGAAGACAAGCATCGGCTGCTCATCAGCTGTCCTGGTGTTCTATGAAAATCCTGCTACACTCTCTCCAGATTTCATCATGACCTGAAGCTTGGTCAGTACTTCTATAAAAGCTGTATTACATACTAA
This sequence comes from Cyprinus carpio, assembly GCF_018340385.1. Lineage (NCBI taxonomy): Eukaryota > Metazoa > Chordata > Actinopteri > Cypriniformes > Cyprinidae > Cyprinus > Cyprinus carpio. Next base: position 1,033 of record NW_024874634.1, read on the forward strand.
TTTTTTTTTTTTTTTTTTTTTTTTATGTATAACATACAGGATGCAATTAAAAAAAACAATGCACAACCAGAATATCAAAAAGTAAAATAAATAATAATAACAACACAAGTTAAATATAAATATAGAAAACAATACAGTTACACTTTTTTAAATCGTGAAATTAAAATAAAAATTATTTAAATGAAAAAAATTTCACACATAAAAGAATTTCTGCTTCAAAGAATCACACAGGTGTTAACCCCTTCATCATAATTTTTTCCCCCATTAAGCCACAGTAGTTTTAGCAGCTTTTTTTATTAAATGAGTAGAGATTCATAAAATAATTCCCAAATTAGGAATTACAGAATGTGCATTATGAAGAGATGTCCAAACTACATTTTGAGAGTAAAGAATTATAGGGACAGTACATATGAAGAATTTTATAGTAAAGTTCTTTCACCTTGTTAAGTTAACATTTCTGTCACATGCTTGAGGTATTCGGCCAATCACAACGCACTGGATAGCTGGCAATCAGAGCATACCTG
>NW_024874635.1:0-2251 GCF_018340385.1 Cyprinus carpio
TACACTTTTTTAAATCGTAAATTAAAATAAAATTATTTAAATGAAAAATTACACATAAAATTTCTGCTTCAAAGAATACACAGGTGTTAACCCTTTCATCATAATTTTTCCCCCATTAATACAGTAGTTTTAGCAGCTTTTTTATTAAATGAGCAGAGAGATTCATAAAATAATTCCCAAATTAGAATTACAGAATGTGCATTGTGAAGAGATGTCCAAATTACATTTTGAGAGTAAAGAATTATAGGGACAGTACATATGAAGAATTTTATAGTAAAGTTCTTTCACCTTGTTAAGTTAACATTTCTGTCACATGCTTGAGGTATTCGGCCAATCACAACGCACTGGATAGCTGGCCAATCAGAGCACACCTCGCTTTTCAGAACGATGAGCTTTGTAAAAATCGACACGTTCAGAAGGAGGGGCATAGAGGAGAAACAATGTACATTATGTGGAAAATAATGTGTTTTTGAACCTTAAACGCATTAACACGTTTCATTACAGACATCACTCTCCTCTCCCATCTCCTCTTTAACATCAGTGTCACACAAAGGGGTGTAAGGTGTAATTCTAGAGAAACTCACTCCAAGTCCTAGAGGATGTCACAGATCAGTGGAGAGATTGTAACGGGTCGTTGATTCCATGGCAGAAGAAATCAATTGGCGAGGAGGGAAAGTCAGGCAGGTCAGTTAGATAAGAAATGTCCAGAAAGTCTCTGATGGTCCTCGAGAGTGAAAGAGTTTCTTAAGTGAAGCCTGAATTGAATACGACTAAGATCTATCAATGGTCTGGTGTTTTTTGTAAGCATTGACTTTGTTTCAGTACTAAAACATGATGTTGGATCCAAGTGCAGTTTAAAGCTCCACTAAACAAGACAACAGTAAATCCAGCAATGAACAAGATAAACCAAATACAGGGGTTTGTATGAAACGAGAGAGATTATGAATCAAGTTTTAATATTTTATCAGAAAGAGCATACAACAGTAGACAATGTGAGTAGCTATGGTACCAGAAGGGGAGGGCAAATATGGAAACAACAAGGTGAGCAAAGGCAACAAGTGGAAACAGGGAAGTGAACACAGAGACAATGGGGTGAAGAAAAACACTTCCGGCATGTTAGTCAACAGAAAAGAGATAGCAGATACACAAGATAATCCTTATGTCGAAGTATCATGAATTGCAACAGTCTGCATCGTTTAAAGCTTAGAACCAGAGCGTTTATATAGAAAGCCTTTTCAATATTTCCTGATATAACACCAAATTTAGCATTTTAATGAACATTTATTTTTGTTAACTGTTTATATACCTTAGGAACACAATAATTAAATATAAACTTGCCATTTAACTCTTTTTTTTTTTTTGTTTTTTGTTTTGTATATAGCATATTGTGAGTGTATCATTACACACCTAATGATTACTTTAGTCACTGTCGCTATGGTTACAGGTGATATTCATAACTATACAATAGAAATGGAGTCTCAGACTTCAATAGAGATGAGTTTTGTCCTGAAGTCAGAGAAGATAGAAGTGTCTTTGAATAATGATGTTAAATGAGTTGATGAAATCTTCAGATAGTCTGTTGAAGTTGATTGAGATTCAGTTGCTCCTCATATGAGGTTGTAGTTGGGGTCTTCAGCTCTCAGCAGGAGCTTCATTCTGCTTTCTATGACGAGTCAGAGGTGTTTGTCTGAGGACGAGACGGAGCCAGAGCCTCCAGAAAACACTCCGATCAGAAAACTAACCACAGGACAAAACCAAAACATGACAAAGTCTATGTATAATATTCATACTGTAAAAGTATATATTAATATAAAACAAAATATAATTATTTTCTTAAAGCTGTTTGAGTCACTTTATGTTTTTATCTTCACAGACTTACCCAAAACTGAACTGACTGTTGATCCAAAGAGTCCTGTCTTCACTGGAGAGACAGTCTATCTGAAGTGTGTGATTGAGTCTCACAGTAACTGGAGATATGAGTGGAATAAAGGCAGTGTAAAGTTACAGACGTCTGAGCGTTACACTGTAAACAGAGACACTCTCACTATCAGAGGAGCTACTGAGTCTGATCAGGATCAGTTCTGGTGTAGAGGACAGAGAGATGGAAGACCTTCATCCTCACAGAAGAGCAACCGAATCTATCTTGCTGTTAATGGTGAGTAAATGAAATAAACACTTACATTCACATTTAGGGATGTAACTGCCATTAAAAAGAAAAGAGATGCTCAAATATGTGTGTGTGTGTGTGTGT
>NW_024874636.1:0-1118 GCF_018340385.1 Cyprinus carpio
TTTGCAGTATATGTGGGGTAGCTTTCTATTCATTTGCTCAGAAGCAGTAACTCAGCATTAGTGTTCATTGGTGAAGCTTTAAACTGACAAGGCTGTTTACTGAATCTCTAACATTAAGTTTCTGTGCATAGAACTACTAACACATTGAAAACTGTCTTTTGCATTGCAAAATAACATTTCAGTTCATGAGTCAGAAAAAATCTTTCATGTTTGCAAGTTTTGCTCTTAACATTGAAATAAGCAACTTTTTCTCTCACTGAGAGAGAGAAGCTTGCAGTATATGTGGCCTTTGAGTTCTCTTCATTTACCTAGAACCACTAACTCTGCATTAGTGTTCACAGAAGCTGTAAACTTTTTTAGCCAGTTCCTAGCTACCAGACTGTTACGACCAAAATCTTAACCACACTAGCTAATTTTTTGCAACGGTGTTGTTTCTGCCGTCTTCCCAACGTTGCAAATCCAGCAAAAACTTTCCCTGCCTTCAACCGGAGTCGCACCTGAACCAAGACAACACCTTTTTGCGTAGAACACATCTGGTGGGTCCAAGACCGTTTGCAAGTTTGGCCCCCACCTCTTATAATAACTTAACTTCTCTCTACTGAGATCGAAGACCTTGCCGTATACAAAAGCCCACTGTGAGTTCTCCCTTACCTAGCACCACTATGTCTGCAGTTCTTTACGACAGAAGCTTGTAAACTTGAACAAGGCTGTTTTTAAACATCATTGAAGATCTCTAACAAAATAAAGTATTGTTAGACCTGTGCATTAGAACTACTGGAACAAAACCCTACAATTGAAAACTGTCCCCTTTTCTGCATTGCAATAACATTTCAGTTCATGGTCCGAACAATCTTTAGTTTGAGTTTGCTTACCGTTGAAATAGCAACTTTTTCCTGAGAGCGCCGCTTCGTACTGTGGGCAAAGCGTCTCTCATTGTCAAGAAAGAAGGGGCAGTAACCAGCCTTAGTGTCACAGCGGTAAAACGACAAGGCTGACGACTCCTAACATTAGTTTTGGCATAGAACTACTACACATTGTCAAACGTCTTTTTGCATTGCAAATAACATTTTCAGTTCATGAGGCAGAAAAATCTTTCATGTTTGCAAGTTTTGCTCTTA
>NW_024874637.1:0-1987 GCF_018340385.1 Cyprinus carpio
ATTAACTACAGTTAGTTTATTGGTTACACCAGATGTTTTTTTTTTTTTCTTTTTCTTCAAATGTTCAAATTGCATGTGCGTGTTTTGGCATAGATGCAAAAAATAAGTAGCCTAAATTTGCGCCATCACCAGCAAAATAAGAAATTCAATTATCAAAATCTGTCAGATATACATGTATATTCTATGACACGAATGTCTGTGATATCTCCTAAATCAGATCCTAATCCCACTAACCAGTCAAAATCAGATTGCTGGCTTTCTGTGTATCAGGTAAGACCCTTAGCAACATAAATAATCAATAATATAGCCTCAAAAAATAGTTCATGTATTGTGTATTTCAACTAAATTAAATGAAGTACGAGTGAAGCCTCGCTGGTGTTACGTTGCATCATTTCACCTTTAATTTTGAGATCACGTCCTCCCACCTGACAAGAAACTCTTCATATATACCGCATGCCACTTTATTATATATATATGCGGCAAGTATATATATATATATATATATGGTACATATATATATATATATATATACTCTTGGCAGCCCATGTTTTGTAACCGGTTCTTGGTTTTATTCTATCAGTATTAGCAAAATAATATTTGTTTATACTGTTATTGCATGAGTTTAACACAAAGTTCCTTTGTATATTGTAACAACAAACAAGTTAAGGTGTAAGTTATTTGGCGTTGTTAACCCATATAATAGGCACAGACCTCGTAGTGCAGAACTAACTTCATACCCCTGCATTTGGGCATGTGTAAATTTCAGATTCTCCAGATTCTTCAGATTATTGATTGCAGTCAGAGATGTGAGACGAGAACTGCCAAACCACACTGAGCACAAACCACCAGACAAACTGGACAAGCAGTGGAAAAACTTTACACAACCAGAAAACCACGCGAGAGCACCTTGTGTGCACACTCCAAACAAGGTGTCAAAAAAATTTTCGTACAGTGTAATATTGTTCTCTCTTTAGTAACTATTTGGGAAAGTATTTACTGCTCTAACATAATCTCAAAATATCTCACATTGCCCAAAGATACTGTTTTCTACTTAAAATCAGTATTAAACCATTCTAGACTGTTCGACCAGAACTTAGACCTAGAATGAGGCGAAATTTTGCACAGTTACTGAAATTTAGGGCACAGATCTCAGTACAATTAACCGCAATTATCAATAATGCAAATATTTGCCCTATGTTTCTAATTTTAAGGGACTATTTCCACTCTGAGTGTGGCATTATCTCTAACACTGAATCAGCCACTTGCTCATTTGCTGCCATTCCAACAAAGTCTAAAGATGTTCGTGTACTCTTTGTTGCCAAAGTGCTACTTTCTATATTAATAGCTCTATACAAATGGGTACTGTACATTTTGCCTTAAACAGGCTGAGGTCCATCCTTTACCCAAAAAGCTAGATCTCGATCCTTCATAATTTTAATAACTATAGGCCATTCGAAACTTCGATTTGCACAAAGTTCTGGAAAGTGTACATAAATCAAATTTCTACTTTACTTATACTTTTTATCAGGCATATGTGTAATTTAATATTAATTATTAAATTAATTAATTTTATATATATATATATATATATATATATATATATATATATATATATATATATATATATATATATATATATTAGTCTTAAATATTGTCTTAATTTCATTATTTTTGTTTTTGGTTTCTTTTGATATTTTATTATTCGTGTTTAAATTGTATTGTACAAGGATGTTTTGATTTGGTATGTTGTGCAGCACTTTGGTCAGCATTTATGCTGTTTTAAAGGGCTATATAAATAAACTTGACCTTGACCTTGACCTATTTCTTATCCAATTTAAAATACATAAGAATTTCAATTAGATATAAAGTTTTTTTTTTACATGTCTGTGTTTTCTCTGCTGCACACACATCTTTGTGTAAGTGTTCTTTAGCCTGTTGATTTTTATTCATAGTATTCAGCTGACAAGGAAATATTTTGCAATAAGAG
>NW_024874638.1:0-2417 GCF_018340385.1 Cyprinus carpio
ACATTTTGTTGAAACATATTGCCACACCTCCAGAACCGGTTAGAACCATGACTGAAAAAAATCTTATCACCCCATTGATTAGTCCAAAAAGAGGCATCCGAGTCTGTTGAATGAGTCTCTTGTAAAAACAGGCAATGAACTTTTTGCCCTTTACAAAACAAAAACACTGCCTTTCTCTTTACAATGTCTTTCAAGCCCCTAACATTGAGAGAACCAAAAACAAATTTGGTCTTAACCATAAAACTCTACAACAACAAAAAGAAGAAAAGAATAAAAGCAAAAATTAAACTATAAAACACCTACTTGACACTCAGAATCTGCTTAACCTGTAAACTTACAATTAGAGCTCCAGTTGCCCAATGAAACAAAATTACCCACTGTCCTAAAATTAACACCTTATCCATCAACATTAATCTGCCGCCCTTCAATAAAGCCATACGGACCGCGAAAGAAAGCCTTCTTTCCTGCCCGTCTAGCTTGATCAATTTGAGGCCAGAGCTTTTGCCTTTCCTCTAAATCCTCACGAGGAAGCATCTCCGCGAATCGAATCCCTTCCTTTTTGCAGACTGGAGAATCTTTGCTTAGACGCCAGATTTCGTCCTTCACCCGTCTTTGTACAAATAGCACGATGACGTTCCTGCTTCTACTGTCCATCTTTCTTCCCAGCCGATGAACCACATCAACAGCTTCTTCAGCTTTGGCTCCAAATCGGGTGCAATCTTACCAAAGTTTGGATAACAACTGATCTGATGTCTTACGTCTTTCTCTTCGCCTTTGTCACGGGCACCATCTCGTGTATCTTTCATTTTTCTCTAACCCTCACCTTAAGATCCCGGTTCTCCCTTACGAAGATCATCATTTTGTAACTCCAAGTCCTTCACTCTCTTTTTTGCACTCATTCACCTCTTCCGTTGTTGAACTAGAATAAGCCTTCGTTTAAGCTTGCAATCATAGCGCTGCTCTGTTTGGAGTTGTTCCGCTGAAATCCGCAACTTTCTCATCCACCTCCTTTTCCAGATTTAGAATCGCTTTCCAAAATAGTTTTCATTGGAGATTCCGGACTTCCCACCCTCAGTATTTGGCTTAGGTCTTTTGTCCGCAGATATCTTACTCGGAGTTGAAAGTTGCAGCAGGAACCATTTCCCACGTTCTCGTTTATTATTCACAACAATCTCCATGGGCATAATCATGCCTCCATGTCTATCGCCTCATCTTTCTTTTCAACATTGGCTGAGGAATGCTTTGCCTTTGGGCGTCAAGTTTTTAGTTTGGCAGGTTTGCTAATTTTTGTCGCGGGAATTTTGATGTAAAACAGTAGGAACTGCATCAACCTTTAAAGTAAACATTGGGCAACAAAACTGACACGCGAGCTTCGACAAGCCAGCGTCTGCTCCAACCCGCCATCTTAGAACCGCCCCCGGTGAGGACGAGAAGTACTTGCTACTGCCATTCTGGCAGGCAAGCTGTATCTGGAGCAGAGCAGAAGGAGGCGTCGGACGACATCACGCAGGAGGTGGTTTTGATCGAAAGGTCAAGGAGCCATCGCGCAGTTTACACGCATCCGGTGTGAAGCCACCATGAAAGATGTGACAGCTGGCCTGACCTACTGAGGAGATCTTGAGTTAGTTTCATTTTTAGTGCATTTTCAAACAAGAATTGATTAGCAAAGTCTTACATTAAACGAAGTGGGGAAAGCAGGAAGAAGGCGGCCGAAGAAAAAACTCGTGTGGCACATTGATAATTAAAATTGAGATATATTTCATATCACCGTTGGTACTCTCTCTCTCTCCTCACAACAAATTTATTATTATACTTTTATATATTTAAAATTTGTATATAATTGTATAACATGTTTATAACATTATACATTTCTAAAAATTTTAACTATATCATTAGTATACATTGTATCCCACGTGTGTGTGGTGTTAATATATATATATATATAAATATATATAATTACTATCATATAATATATACTCCAGTCTTCAGTGTCACATGATCTTCAGAAATCATTCTAATATGCTTATTTGCTGCTCAAGAACATTTCTGATTATTATCAATGTTGAAAACAGTTGTGTAATTTTTTTTTCAGGATTCACAGATGAATAAAAAGTTCAGAAGAATTTCTATTTATTTGAAATAGAAGCTTCTGTAAAATTATAAATTACAGTTCGAAAGTTTGGGGTCAGTAAGTTTTTTTTTTTTTTTTTTTTTTTAAATGAACTTATATTCAGCAAGGATACATTCAAATGATCAAAAGTGACAGTAAGGATATGTTACAAAATATTTAAATTTCAAATAAATGTTATTCTTTTGAACTTTCTACTCATCAAATAATTTTTATATACAAAATTGTGTGTGTGTGTGTGTGTGTGTGTGTGTATATATATATATAGAGAGAGAGAGAGAGAGAGAGA
>NW_024874639.1:0-1908 GCF_018340385.1 Cyprinus carpio
TGTGTGTGTGTGTGTGTTTGAAACAAGAGTGTCTGTCTCAGAAGCTGAAGAAAAAGGCACACCTCAGAGGAAATAAGCGCCTCCTAAGTGTACGGAAATACCTGGCTGAGAAGATCAGTGACATAAACCAGATAAAACTCTCAGTGGTAAGTATTTACATATCCATATCTGGATGTAATTACTACAACCTCTTATATGATTTGAAGTGAATAGAGACTATGTACCATAAAAAGTAGACAGAAGTATAATTATTCAAAGCCGGTAGGCCCTGGACCCATAGAGCCAATTATCTTGAGTAATTTTTTAAAAATTTAGATTTGCATATCAATATTAAGAATTAATTTTCCATTGATGTATGGTTTTGTTAGGTGGACAATATTACTTGCTCTGAAAGTGCAACTATTTGAAAATCTGGAATCTAGGGGTGCAAAAAATCTAAATGTGTAGAGAAAATCATCTTTGAAGTCAAAGCAAAAGCATTTTATTAATCAAAAATTAGGATTTTGATACATTTATGAGTGCAGGAAATTTACGAAATATATTCATGGAACATAATCTTTACTTAAAATCTAATGATTTTTGGCATGAAAGAAAAAATGGATAATTTTGTCCCAGCCCACAGTATTTGTTGTCTATATTGCTATCACAATAAACTAGCTGACTTAGGAACTGCTTTTTGTGCTCCAGGGACACATTTATTCACTCACTCATAACAACAAACAACACTGAACTACACCTAAACCATTGAGATATTCAACACAGCCGGACAATGAGTAATGACAATATGCATCTATTAAAAAAACAGCGCATAAGATAAATTAAAATCATCTGCTTTAAAATAATGTAATAGACAAAAGTTCATATCTGTCAAGGAATTTGAATCTGCTCAAAGTGCCCCAAAAGTGTTGGACGGAATTTAATCGCATGATGATGTTTGTCAACAACTTCTAAGATTTTTGCAACTTTTTGAGATTGCCATATAAATATATGTATGGATAATCTCACATACACAGTCCAATAATGGTTTAAGTGGTACATTGTCCTAAACAATTTTCCTTCTCTTTTGCAGGTCTAAGACAGCTACAATGAAGCCACAAATGCAGTTCATAGTTCCTGTATTTCTATAATGCATTAATGAATAACAATAATTTAAAAAAATGTAATGTCAAGGTGTGTTAGTCGTGGTATTGAATGGTGTAATATTCTTAATTCTTTGCAAAACAGCCCCTGTAGACTGTTTGCTATTGAAAAGGATTGATATGTAAAGTTTAAATAAATAAAAATGATGATATTCTTGACAAAACAGTAATATAGTTGTATTAATAATTAAAAATTATTCCCAATTAATCAATAGCCTGATACAGTTATCAGGTAAACATTCAAATCAGAACCAATACAAAACTGCAACGGGAAACCATTAAATATGTGCAAATAAAGACCAATAGAAACTTGCAGGAAAACCACCAGAACGACATAAAACTGTAATGGAAACCATTAAATATAAAAGTAAATAAAGACCAATGTAAACTTGTAATGGAAACACCAGAACCATAACAAAACTGTGATGGAAACCATCAAATATGTGCAAATAAAGACTATCACAAACTTGTGTACTGGAAAAACACCAGAACCATTACAAAACTGTGATGGAAACCATTAAATATGTGCAAATAAAGACTATTAGAAACTTGTAATGAAACCATCAGAACCATTACAAACTGTGATGAAACCATTAAATATGTGCAAATAAAGACCAATACAAACTTGTAATGGAACCACCAGAACCATAACAAAACTGTGATGGAAAACCATTAAATATATGCACATAATAAAGACCAATATTAAACTTGTAATGGAACCATCAGAACCAATACAAAACTGTGATGGAAACCATTAAATATGTGCAAA
>NW_024874640.1:0-1771 GCF_018340385.1 Cyprinus carpio
CAGGAAGCAGTGGACTTGTTAAACAGGGTGGACAACAGGGGTGATCAATATTGATACATATCCCAAGGTCTGCTGTAGAGGACAGCACATAGGGAACTCATGTACAACTCAGAAAGACACTCCTGGGTTGTTTTTTGGTCATAACATCATTCATTGTGGTACTTTACGTGAATTTCGGGCTACATCAAAATGGAAAAGTAGTTAAAAAAGCATCACTTCACATTTTGTATGTGTGGGCTTTGGCATGCATCACGGACAAGCAATGTCTGATTTTTTCTGAAGAGGCTGAAGATGAGTCAGGACCTCTGACACCTTCTCCAGGTATGGCACAATAACGGCAGGTCACATCCATGGACAAAAATGCAGCATCCTGGAACTCTTTTTGGAGAAACATTGGATATGCAAAAGATTTCTCCTCTAGACATATTCAGACCTTTTGGAAAAAAAGAAATCAGTAGAGAGCACATTGCACACTGAAGAATAGGCTTCAGATGTTTCATCTACAAATATTTTTTTCATTGCAATTTATCGAATAATACCAACCTTTGAGGAGGAATCATGCTGCCTGCACACAGCAATTTCTACACCTTCTTCACCGTCCAACTTATTTGGCCTGCTTTGATGTCTCTCTTGCTGCATCCATTTAAGTTCCCCCCACCTCTTCTTAATTTCTAGAAAGTAAACATTTAAATAGAAGGGGCTGCACGTCAGCCTGAACTTTACACACACCAACAATTATAGCCTGATTAGATTTTTGTCTTTGATTGCCTGACCCATCTTCCATCTGGGCAAATCCCTGGAGTATAACAAACCAATAATTGAAATTATTTTGCCATTTAGCACATGCAGGAGGATATTTTGCAAAAGTCTAACTTTCGTCAGATATTGTGTCAGACATATACTGTATGCAGGCGGCAACCAACTACTACTATAGGATATACTGTGCCCTCTGGATTAAAAAATCTAAGTTGTTTTTTTTTCATCCAGCTCTGCAGTAACTTCACTTCTTTGTGAAAGTCTGATTGCATTTCTCAACCTTGTGCAACCTGCCATTGCCATCTCAACACCTGATCAAAGATTCCCTCATCCGAACATCTAATTTTACTTCCAATTAGTTATAAAATAAGCCAAAAGATACCTGCTGCTCAGCCTGATTGAAAACTTACACTCTTGACCCCCGGACTTCCTCAACAAAAACTGGACACCTCAGAGTCTTGGGATAAAAAACACCCATCAAAAACCCCTGGCTCTTCACTCCTACAACAAAAACATATTCTGATAACCACTGTAGTGAGTTTTACATAATAATAATAATAAATTATAATAATTGTATTTATATGACACTTAAAAAAACAGTTTACTTAATGCCCAACATGGCTATTATATTCAACAGCTACAGTATCAACAGCTTAATTTTAAATAACAAAATGAGAACTATATTATTATGATGTTAATAGCAAGCACAGACATACATTGACTTCTGGAGCCCATTGCTTATTGCAATGTTTGCATGTTAGCACCGGAACGAAGATTATAACGGCCTGAGAGCACATGAAAGACAAATAACTAACAAGGAACTAAAGGCATAGTTATAATCCCAATATTTTGCACCCAGTCCTACCATTTATGCAAGCAGTATGATGGATCTAACAGCAGAGATTGCAGCATCGCCAGTGTCACAGGAGCATGGCGCGAGAGAAGGCTGACGGCGGCAAAACAATCTGCGAGAGCAAGGACAATCAGGATGACATTAAAGAATGTTTGGATTGTT
>NW_024874641.1:0-1580 GCF_018340385.1 Cyprinus carpio
TAATAGCAAGGACATACATACATTGGCTGTTTTTTAACGCGGTACACAAACCACTGGCCTTGCTTTCTGGAACCTGTATTTCTGTTGCCATCCACCGGAAACAGCCAATCGCTTGTGACCACAGGCTGGACACAGACAAATGGCCTCTTTCCAGAAGGCTGGTCCCTCCTCTTCAGAGCTGTGCACATTGCAGAAAGCTCCCTCTGAAGCATCTGCATTCACTTCATGTCTGGAAAACCATTTATAGAACAGCTTTAAACATCACGAACTACAGGGTCACCCCATTTATAAAGTTTTGTCAATGCACCTCAACCAAAGAAAGGATAACCGCCACGCGCTTCAATATGGTCTCTCTCAGTTCAGTTCATTTTTAGTAACCTGAAATATTACAGCCACTTGTGGAACTTGAATTAATTTGTGGAGGTATATTTGAATTGTGTGCCTTGTTTGGACTCAAAGACCCTTTTTGCCATACTGTCCAGCCTTACATCTACTTATAATAATAACGTAATGCATTTGTCTTTTCAGCTAAAAATTTGTACTCTCACTCTTCAAAACCACTTTGTTCCCCTCTCTGGTCCAACATTGCCAGAAGGCTTACACTGACATCTCCTGGAGCTGTTGTCTTCATAGCTTCAGCAATGGGAACAGATCTTGCGGGAAAAGTGTCTGTGCTTGCATGGTAGCGGCCAGTAACCACTCCTACTGATCTCTGAGCCCATTGCTTATTGCAGTGTTTGCATGGTAGCTTGCGAGCGATGAGGGTATAACGACCTGAGAGCACATGAAGAATAAATAACTAACAAGGAACTATGTAATATGTTAGATAAACAAATATTTTTAACCCAGTCCTACCATTTATGCAAACGTGTATGATGGATCTAGCAACAGAGATGCAACATCACCAGTGTCACATACAGGCTTGAGGAAAGGCTGTTGGCAGCAAACAATCTGCAAGAGCAAAGGATCAATCAGGATGACATTAAAGAATGTTTGACTGTTAGCAAGTAATTTGAAAACAAATTTGAATAATTTAATTATCACCTGCTTGATGAAAAAAATGCAAATCGACTGAAAAAGAGACACCAACCTTTGTTCACAGATGATGTACTTATCATCATGGGAGTTTCACAAACTCTGCTTAAAGGTTCATTTATAAAAGCCATTTATGTGTCTGTCACTGTGCAGAGTGTGGTGTTTATGTACCAATTCGATCACACTCTGCACAAAACCATACCAGCAAACATTCCCTCGCAACGGATGATGGCTTCTGGTCACTTCTGACAGTGGCGGTAATTTCATCTGACAATGTTCTCAGCTGACATTTCGAAGGATAGTGGTGTCTTGACTATTTGCAGGAGAATGCAGATTTTCATTACAACCTTTGGTGTAACTATAATGATATTTCTGTATTCAACTGATTTATTTTACAAGGCTACAATTATGTCACCTTAATTCCTTTCCCGGGTAGAGGGATAGTGGTGTCTTTTTTGAGGAAATGCATTTTTCATTACAACCTTTGGTTTAACAAAATATTTCTGTATTCAACTGTTTATTTTAATGGCTACAATTATGTCACC
>NW_024874642.1:0-1755 GCF_018340385.1 Cyprinus carpio
AATCATAAACCCCCAGACCAACAGCCACTGGGGATTGAGCAGTCTGTCTCTACACCTGGGAATTTCAGAAAGAGGCTCATTTCAACTGGCTGGATTTCTTTAGGAAAATCGTTTTGGGGTAATTTTCCCTAGACGTACTGCCTTCGGAGTAAAAAACTTGGGTTAAAATGTCTACAACCCAAAAAACAGCGGGAAATTAAACAGCAGAAGGCTACATTGCGGTACTGCCACACACATCATGCTGTTTTCGCTCAAGAGAAACTGTCTTCTTAGCAGAAGGTAACGGTGGCACCCATTCTGCTCAGTTTAGTTCTATGTTGTTCCTGTTCAGTTTAATGTCTCTTCTGGATTCTTTGGGAACACTCATCATGACTGTTTATCAAAGGGTTTCCCGGTTAAAGGGGGCCCCCCGGGACACCCCCCTTTTTAAAACCCCCGGGTGCCCCCGGGGAAAGGGTTTTTTACGTAGGCCCGCAATTTTGCCAAGCACTGATTTGGGCAAAGCTAAGCGGGTTCAAGGTTCAGGAATCAGGTACTTCCAGCTTGGGCCTGTGGAGCTTCAGGAATGAAGGCGAGGCGTCACCGCCTCACTGCAGATGTAGGAATGAAGCTCAGGCGAGAGACCAGGAATGAAAGAAATGCTGGCCAGGCTGAGTCATCAGAATGCCAGATAAGGTTGGAGCTCCACTGCGAGCCAGGGGATCAGACAGGACCTTTAAGATAAGCTTCAGAATTGCGCGCTTCCTTCCATTATGAGCTATTACTACATTTAAAGACAAGACCATAACCAACACCGAGCTAACTGTTTAACCTAACGCGAACCCAGGTACCAGACTGCGAGAAGTACCAGACGCCGACATCGGGAGACAAGGCACCATCAATGTTGAAACTGTCAAAAGAGGTAACTTTAGCAATGCCCTTTAAAAAAAAGTGGTTTCACGCTGGATCTATATTGATTAAACATCAGACTCCTAACACCTGAAGCAAAAATCTGAACAAAAAAAAAAACACATACCCCATAACCAAATAACCTGATTTGAAGGAACAGCAGCATGGTTCCACAAGGGCTACAGTGAAGTTTTTCTAAAAAGCCCTTTTCTGACAGAGATCTCCCTGGTGAAAGTATACTCATTGGACAACCAACCCCAGAAGCTAATCTACTTCCTTTTTTCTATGCAGTAAGTGATCGAACGCACAAAGTGCTGGGAACTCCTGGTTTGAATTGCAGAATAGGAACCAGTGAGTAGTTCCAAAGTGGGCTCAGCCCTCGATTTGAACCTCGGACCTCCCTCGCAGACCTCTAAGCTTAGAATCATACCCCTCTAGACCAACGCTGTCACTGTACATTGAGCAGCCTAACTTCACAACCTGGTAAGTGCAGAAAAGAGGGCTCATGCAACTGGCTGGATTTCTGAGAAACTCCGATTTTGGCATACTGCTCTAGACCGTACTGCCTTCGGAGTAAAAAATCTTTGATTAAAAAATGTTCATAACAAAATATAATGAGCTGAATTAAACAGCAAAGGCTACATTGGCGTACTGCCACACACATCATGCCGTTTTCGCCAAGAGAAACTGTCTTCTTAGCAGAAGGTAACTGTGGCACCATTCTGCTCAGTTTAGTTCTATGTTGTTCCTGTTCAGTTTAATGTCTCTCTTCTGGATTCTTTTGGGAACACTCATCATGACTGATTCATCAAACGTTGCACGTTAAAGCGGAGGCCACCGCGGACACTCCCTTTTAAAACACGCTGC
>NW_024874643.1:0-2965 GCF_018340385.1 Cyprinus carpio
AGTATAAAAAAACCCCATCGTTAATTTTCGGTTTAGTCCCCCTGGGGCGAGTTTTGTAAATTCTTAGAGAAAATTAAAGTCGTTAAACGAGAAAACAAATTCGTTAGTCGAGAAAACAAAAAAATTAAGTCTTTTTAAACGAGAAAAACGAACTCGTTATGTCGAGATAACGAAAAAAGAAGTGTTATAAGGGAAAACAAAAAAAAAAAATATAAGCTGGCTGCTTAAACTTCGTACTTTGGCCCAAGAAGTCAGGGTACGTTTTTTATACACACACAAAACCACCCCCACCAAAACCACCCCACACAAAACAAAAATTATAGACTAAAAACCATCTCTGATTTTTTCTTAAATCGGTTATTTTTGAATGGAATAATAGTAAATGGACCCCAAAAAAAAAATCGTGTTCTTAGCCCTGCAATAAAATAAGCGAAAGTGGACCGCATTGGTAGTCTACGTTTTTCAAAATTTCCCCAGTTTTAATTTGTTTCGCTTGCTTAACATGGGTTTTGTTAAAAACCATAAATATTTGACTGAAAGGTGACTAAATATTTTTTGCTTAAAATTTTAATTTAAAATTTTGCAACTGTGCAGCTTTCATTCTAAAACCCTCGGTCTTTCTTTTTACGTGCGGAAAAACACGGGGAAAAATTTGCTTTGGAGTTCCCCTTTTTTTCATAATGGGGGCGTGTACCACAGTTTGCTTTGCCGTTTGGAAACGTGATTGAAAATAATTTCCCAGAATTCCTGACCCGAGATTGTTGGAAGGACTTTGTTTTTCCCAAGAAATCGTGTCAGGTGACAAAATCATCGGGGAAATGCCCAGGGTTAACAGCGATCAAAAACCCGAAAAGTTTTAAAGATTTGGATTCGTTGTGCAGCAAAGATTTTGAATACTGCAAGAAGTTGAAAAACTTCCCATTCACTTTTTAGGAGAATGATGAAGCATTTCAGAGCTATGAAGGTGATTTGTTAAGTTATAATTAACGACCCGGATATTAATAAAACAAACCCTTTAAAGCGATGAAGGTTAAACATTTTTAAAAAGTCTTTACAAAGTAGCATTAATATAATTATAAAAGTTTTTTTTATTCCCTCTTTTTCCCCCTTTAAGACGTGAGGGTGAAAATGTTTTGTGATCAAATAGAGAGACGATAAACACGAGCAAAACGTTCTTTTAAACTTCTTAAGTAATGTGTATGTAAATAAAGACGTGTGTTGTGAGTGATCTGAAGAGATTATTACATGGCAGTATATTTGTAGTAGGGCTGGGCGATATGGCCTAAAAAATATCCCTGATTTTTTGCACAAAAAAAATTGATTTACGATTTAAATCGACCCCATCCCCCACTTAAAATTAATATTCAGATGACAAAGAAATTGTTCAAAACAAGTTTTAACTTTATTTAGTTTGATTTGACCTTCTGGGATTTGATCTGTATTTCCCCCTTGGGGTTAAAGTTCAATCAGAAACAACAAGACCACAAAAGACAAGATGGAAAGGCCCTGCCATTGTAAACCGTGAAAACGTTACATAACATAAAATGTAACACAACATTCTTATCATACTGGGTACAGTTTGTAAATGTTTGTAAAACTGTCAGAGGTCTTCACATTTTTTTTTTCCATGGGGAGCCACACTGCTAGGGCAGAGTCAATCAGAGAGCCACTTCTACCGCTAGCATCAAAAGTTACATCTAGTCATAAATATCATGTCTTTATCAATCTGTCATCACTGATATGCAATGCTTACAAAAAAGGGGTTATCATTCTTTATCATTTCACTAGTCAAATTTATAACTGAGACAAGATGATTTAAAAAAGCAGCATACCTATATATACATCTAGCCCATTATGCATCTAACCATCCAAGTGGACACTGTGTTAAGAGCTGTTAAGATTAAACTGCTAATCCCACAGTGAGCCAGCGTCATGAACGTAGACAGAGCAAATGTAAATATATTTTTCTAGTCTATATTTCCATCTTAGCAATACCACTGGTTTAGGTTATTATTATATTTATATATAATGTAATAATTTATATTATTATTTATTTTAAATATTAATTATTTGCAACCGGAGCGGCACACAGTTAGACAGTGTGTAAGCCACGGACGCGAGTTGTCGCGGTCGCGACCTCTTTGCTCTTGCAATCGGCTCCAAGCTTGAAGACACCACAATTGCAGTGTCAAATCATCTATGAGCTGAGTGTCAGTACATTTCGTCATAAATAGACCGAGGCATCAGTTTTACTGATGGGTATCGTGTCGCATCACACCCAAATGGCGCGAGCAGCATCACTTTAAGCTACAGAGTGGCTTTTGTTGCTATCCTTTACTCGTATCCGATGCTTAGACCTGGTGTGAGTTTTTTTAATGAGTTTATGTTATATTTTTCTTGTTTTAATTTTTTATGAAATATCTGTATTGACTGCATGATCATACCATAGTATTATTTACTGCCATGCGAGCCCACAAAGTAAAGCTTGGCGAGCCGCGCAATGAGTAACACTGCTGCAGGTTGCTTTTTGGTGGGTATGTTTGTGCTGCTGCGGTCTTGATCATTTTGTAGGGCAAAAAACACCTCTCACTCGGCAACATATCTCTATGGCAAATGTGCGGGGGAGGGTTGAGCCCATTCCCCAGATAGAAAATGACATGTGGCCCAGTTCTGGCCCACATCTCCCACATTCTTCTGGCCCATAACGGCGATGACTCAACCAGAGTCTGGCTGACAGAAGTCAGCCACAACTGGACCAGGTGTAGACCACATCTCACAAATTGCATGGCCCAGATGTCACCCACGCCATTTCTAAGATGTGGCCCAATCCGGTCCAGCTGTGGCTGACTTCTGGGTTCGATATGGCCCACATTTACCCTTTCTAGATACAAAAGCATATGTAATTCATCCAGAACAAAGAAAACACTCCTATAGTCTAAACTGCTTCATTAAAAATCAAAATTAG
>NW_024874644.1:0-1776 GCF_018340385.1 Cyprinus carpio
TATGGTGTTAACACATGATGAATTACTCACACATAGACATATGCGTGTACAATTCATTGTGTTTCTCTTTCTAATCTTCAGTCTGTGGGGATGCAGTATTACAGAGAAACAGTGTCTCATCCTGACTTCAACTCTGAAATCAAAACCCATCACACCTGAAGGGAACTGAACCTGAAGCGGGGCAACTACTAAGGAGACTCTGGGTGAAAACACCCTCAGTGATCTACTGATGAACACACTGTTCAAGGCTGGAGAAACTAATAGGTTGGTATCATTAATCTCACTGCAAGTTTACCAACTTGAGATTAAAGATTACTGTTTCCCTTTCAGTAAAATAGAAAAGTGCCAGTTGTCAATTTAAATGGAATTAACAGTGCTGTTATATTTATGGAATATTGCAAAATAATGGTGCTTCGAAAAATCCCTTATCTTATCTGTGCACATAATCCCCCCGTGGCGCGGCGGTTTCTCCTTTCTTACTTTTCTTTGTATTTCTTCTCTCCTCTTTCTTCTTTTTCCCTTTCTTCCCTCTATTTTTTGTCTTTCATCTCCGCATGTACTTTCCTTCTCCTCACAACTGTCATGAATCCTGTTCCGCGGTCATTCCGTCCGCTCTCCACCAGAGGAGGTCCCCCTCCTATTATACTGAAACTCACACTACACAGACTGTGTTATGTGTCACCCGGACTACATTTCCCATGATCCATTGCAACGATTACCCATAATTGAAGGAGATTCATCTGTGATTATGAACGGTGATATTGCATACTCTTGACAGTGAACTATGGTTCTGTGTAACCAAATGCTGCTCCATCTGAAATCACATCAAATCACAATCAGGACCCCCCCCCACATCTGAAGGATGCCCCCTTAAAAATATGATATTAAAAACCATGCTTTTTTATTATAAAAAACAATGTTTTATACTTTAAATAATAGTGTAAGAAATTAAAATAACAAGCACAAATGGGGCAAAAAATGTGTTTTAAGTTTATGAATATTTTGAGTCTCCCCTCCCTTGCCTCACAGTGCTGCTTTTGATCCAAATGCCTGCTTTCTTTTTTACATTTTTATATCACACACACTCACACATACACAAAACACTCGATCTCTCTCAAACTCTCACACATCCTGTGACAGAAAACAAGCAACAGTTGACACACAGGGTTGCAGTTTTCACACACAACATCTGCCACACAACACTTGCACAATAACATGTTTCACGGGGGTCCCTTGTTAAAATCGGTGCCGAGGCTCAAAACACGTTCGGGGTCACACACACACGTCCGGTGAGAAAGCAAAGTGTGGGTAAAAAGAGATTTGCCAGGTTTTCAAAACAAAATCTGCCTACTCAAAAACTTGCCCAAACTAACCATATTCTGAGGGGTCCCTTGTTAAAATCATGTGCCTTGGCTAAAATACCGCGTTACTGGGGTCACTTCAACCCGCAGCAACAGTGACAAAAGTTCCCCCAATTCTGAGAAAACTGCAGACTTGGCACAATAGTGATGTTGGTCTGTGCACTTTATTTTTTATTTTTTAATAAAATAATAAACTAAATAATAAAGTGTGATAATACTGTTTTATTTTAAAGGGGTGTTTGTTTTCTAGGCTTGATTGTGTTTATGGGTGCAGTCTAACATGTGTTCATGCTTTGTTTATTAAAAAACACATTATTTTTCACATAATTTACCTTTATTCCACACCGCTCTGTCCCTTCTCTCACAAATGCCTTGATTATTTCCTTATTTTATGAAGCCTCTCCCTCAGGTTCCC
>NW_024874645.1:0-2176 GCF_018340385.1 Cyprinus carpio
TAAAAAAAAAATGGCTGGTGAACAAGTTATTTTGAGCTTATAACATGAATTTGGAAGTTTCACTTAATTTTACATTTCAGTAATTTCCAATATTTTTTGGCAGATGATGTTAACAGATTTCACCAGAAACCTGTTGTGAACTAAACACAGAAACTTAAAGCTCACCGTGTAATTTCACCAAAATAAAGTCTGAGGGGAAGCTAAACGCATTCAAAAGTAAAGAAATTAAGACATAAATATTACAATAGTAATATTATTACTTCCTTCAAACCAGAAATCCTTCTCTACGCTGTTTGTTCATGTATAACGCATTGCAAAAATACATGGTTTAGGCTTAAGTATTGTACAGCAAAATACAAAATACTGTAATGATCAGAATTAAAAAAAAGTTATTTACAGCTATGCGATTATCATGAAAATCTCATATTTGTTGGTAAAAGTGGTAGCTAAAGCTGCTATTTGTGGTGTATGTATGTATATCTTAATTGGTTGTGTTCTCTCTTCTACAGGTTACACTGCATCAGTATTTACAAGATGAAGATTTGACTAACAACTCTGGCATCAGCGTTTAATAATTCAACCTCAGAGAGCTGGATCTGAGCAGGAATCAAAATAGAGCAGACTCTGGAGGTGAGTAAAATCTCCATTCTGCAGAGAATTTCACAGACACTGCAGATACTCAAGGTCCTGAAGTTGGATTCAGAAATCTAAGCAGGAATCAATGTAAAAGCTCCAGCGGGTGAGTATAGCTTCGTGCTGTGTCAGCAAGGAGAGGGTCATTGATGATGAAATTGGTGTGTTGGTGTAGATAACACTATAAAATATGACAAAGCAGATTGATGTTTTTGAGGTGAGGTAAATGTTAATATCTTAATGGTGTCATAAATTTATTTATTATTTATTCTTTCTTCTTCTTTCTTCGTCCTTTTTCTATTCTTTTCCCTTTTCTTTCTGTAGACTTTTCAGACTGCAGTATCCAGTGAAGAGGTTTGAAAGCCTTGTCTTCAGCTCTGATCAACCCTTCACACTGAGGAGCTGGATCTCACAGGAAATGAGCCT
This sequence comes from Cyprinus carpio, assembly GCF_018340385.1. Classification (NCBI taxonomy): domain Eukaryota; kingdom Metazoa; phylum Chordata; class Actinopteri; order Cypriniformes; family Cyprinidae; genus Cyprinus; species Cyprinus carpio. The sequence goes on from NW_024874645.1 coordinate 1,060, forward strand.
GGAACCATCAGAGTGAGCAGCTCAGTGCTTTATACGATGGACTCTGTTCATTAAAGACCTCAGGTAAAAATAAATAAATAAAATATTTAAATAATCCTCTGGATGAAAATAGATATAGGGTCAAAAGCACCATGTGAATAGGAAATGCATAAATAGGAATAAAAGAAGGGTCCTAATTAACTCTTTACAAGTCTTGATTTTGTTTTGGGGGTGTCTAGAACGGCCTCTAAATACTCTGAAGGTAGGCACTCCGTGTCCGGAGGGCCAATATCCTGCAGAGTTTGGCACAAGCCTCGCAAAAACTCACCTGCCTGTCATCTATCTAGTAATCCCGCAAAACACTGATTGCCTTGTTTGGTGGCATTTGAGTAGGGTTGGAGCTAAACTCTACTGAACAATCAACCTCAGAACCGAGTTGCCCTATCCCTGTACCAGGTTGTTCCAAAAAATACATTATTTTTCACATATTTGACATCATTACAACACCTCTCTCCCCCAGATACTGGCTTGAACGGCTGGAATAGTTCCTGTATCAAATGAAGGCCCCCTTCTGAAATACATAATGTGCTGTGATTGGTTAGCTGGGCCAGTGTGTGTTGTGATTGACAGCACTCGGAGCCTGGTCGGGAAATGTCATGCCCCTTACCTGACTGCGAGCTACAGTTTAAATATTGCGTCAAAATCAAATCAGTTTAAGCCGGTTTAAACCCGGATGATTGTACGGGGCAGCTGTGGCCTAATGGTTAGAGATTTGGACTTGTATCCCGAAGGTCCACTGGCAGGATGTGTAGGTGGGAGGAGTGAATGAACAGCCTCTCTTCCACCCTCAATACCCATGACTGAAGTGCCCTTGAGCAAGGCACTGAACCCCAGCTGCTCCCCGGGCGCTGGATATATAGCTGCCCACTGCTCCGGTGTGTGTTCACGGGTGGTTCACTTCTCACTGCTGTGTGTGTGCACTTGGATGGGTTAATACAGAGCACCAATTCGAGTATGGGCACCACACTTGGCAAATGTCGACGACTTTCACTTTCTAAGTTTGTCTGCTTTGGCAAAGATTTTTTTTATGCTCAAACAGCAACATTACAGACTAACTAAAGCTGAAAAAGTAAAAAGC
>NW_024874646.1:0-1851 GCF_018340385.1 Cyprinus carpio
AAGCATAAGACATGTAAGTTTATTTTCTCTGTGAACAATGCTGCATCACAGTACCACAACAAAACAAATGAAAAACAAGAAAGTCTCATAAAGTGCTAGAAAAACTTCTTTGTCTGTAGAGCATGACGTATTGTAGAAAGTGACGACTTAAACTTCTCCACATTAAAGAGGTTTCTTCCATGTGAAATGATATGTCATTTGCAATGCAGAAATACAGATTTTAATGTGTTAGCAGTTTTAACCGCATGAACTTATTTTAGAGCTTCTGAGAATAGGACGCTTAGTTTAGTGCTTCTGTGAACAGTAACACTTCTGTTAGTGCAACTAAAAAGCAAATGAACAGAAGGAAAGCCCACAGAGATGCTGAAAAAACCTTCTTTTTCTCTTTTAAAGAATGATGATTTGTACAAAGTTAAGACTAAAATCCTTTCCCACATTAAAAGATGTTTCCTAACATCTTAAATGAAATGTTTTTGCAATGCACAAAAAACACATTTCCAGTGAGTTACTAGTTTTGGTGATCATGAGCTTATGTTTGAGCTTCAAAGCATAAGACGCTGTGAACAGTTACACTCTGTTAGTGCAACTAAGCAAATGATGAGAATGCCAGCCCATACATGCTGAAAAAGCTTGCTCTTTCTCTGTTAAGAGAATGATTTTCTGTACAAAGTTAAGTCTATAGCTTGCCTCACATTAGCTGATGTTTCTAACATGTGAAATGAAATTTTTTTCTCAGTGTCTGACAAACAGATTTCAGTGAGTTACTATTTTTAAGCGACTATGAACTGTGAGTTGAACGTCTCAGCATGAGACGCTTTTAGTTTAGCGCTTCTGTGAACAGTAACACTCTCTTTAGTGCAAAGTAAACAAATGAACAGAAAAGAAAGCCCACAAGTGCTGCAGTAAAATGTTTTTAATCTGTTTTTAGAAAGTTGGTTTATGTACTTTTTAAGACTAAATCTTGCCTATATTAGTAAAAATGCTTTACAACATCTAAAAGAAATATTTTGCATTGAAGAAAAAACACATTTCAAAGTGAGTTACTAGATTCATGATTATGAACTTATATTAGAGCTAGCGCAAAGCATAGAACATATGGATTTAAGTAGCTTCTGTGAACAATGTAACATCTCTTTAGTTACCTTCAACCGAGCAAATGAACAGAAAGAAAGCCCATAGAGTGCTGAAAACTTCTTTGTCTGTAGAGAATGACGTATTGTAGAAGAGAGAAGACTAAACTTTCCCCACATTAAAGCAGGTTTCCTTCCATGTGAGGAAATGATATGTCATTTACAATTTAGAAATACAAGATTTAAGTATGTTAGCAGGATTTAAAGCATAAACCATGTTAGAGCTTCCTGAGAAAAGGACGTTTTACGTGGTAGTGCTTCTGTGAACAGTACTTTCTCTATTGAGCAACTCATAAAATGAGCAGAAGGAGAAGCCTACAAGTGCTGAGAAAATCACATTTCTGTCTGTTATAGAATCGTTGGTTTATGCACTTTTATGACTTAAAAGCATGCCCACATTAATGATGTTTCTAAAATCATATATGAAGTGTTTTTGCAAAGAAGAAAAACTGATTTCAGCGGAGTTACTAGTTTTAAGCTTTTGAACTTATGCCCGATCATCTCGACATAAGACGGCTTAGTTTAGCACTTCTGTGAACAGTAAACACTCTCTTTAGTGCAAAATAGCAAAATGCGACTAGAAGAAAGCCCAAGCTCTGAAATCTCATGCCATCTGTATGCATCAGAATGCTTTAGTTATGCACTTTTATGATTCAAGCACGGCCCATTAAAGATGTTTCTAAATCCATATATGAAGTGTTTTTGCAAAGAAGAAAAACAG
>NW_024874647.1:0-1801 GCF_018340385.1 Cyprinus carpio
AATTAATACATTTCTTTAAATTAAATTTGATATTATTTGTTTTATTTATCAAGTAATTTTTTTGTTCAAAACATTGATAAATGTAAATATTTTATTTAATGTGATTGTGTGTGAACTCAACGAGCTGTGGATGAGACGGTGGAAACTTTGTTTTAGGTAAGTTAGGTGTATGGACGTTTTTTTCCGCCATTAACCTTTTATCGCTCTTTTCTTTTCCTCGAGGACTGTTTGTGATCGCCGAAAAATAGTTGTTTCTCATCCGTTAGTTAAGTAGTTTTTTTCACGAGCGAAGATCCACTGAGATGAGATTATTTTAGAATCTTTTCTTTTTCACTCGATGTTGTTTATGAGGAGTGTAAGTGTTAAGTTAATTTACTCATACAGTGGAGGAGAGATGATGCTGGCTGCTAATATGGAGAGTGCAATAATTTAATGACCACGTTTAATAGACATGACTGTTGTTTGAAAGAGTACGTTTAAAAGTAATTAACGCTATAAATACATGAATATACTCTGTTCTATCTAGGTTCAGAGCCCTCTTAACATTAGCCCTTTTCTTGTTTTTTGAAGAAGAGAAGAAATGGAAGAGATGCTTTGGAAGTGTAAGTATGGCCCTCATAACTGAAAAGAGAGCACAGCTAACGGTATATAAACATTATCCCCGGTTTCACAGACAAGTTTCAGACTAAAATACATGTTCAAGCTGTCTTAACTGATAATATCTTGTACTGGCACATCTTCAAATATGTCAGTGCCATTGTTGTGTCTCAAGATGCACACCAGTAAAGTTCTTAAGGCATTTTTATATTAGTTATTTAAATATCCTGATTTTAAAACCAAGTCCTAGTCCTGGTTTAAGCTAAGCCCTGTCTGTGAAAGCCTGTCTCTGTGTTCAAACATGGAAGTTATACAAGAATGAAAACAATGTTGTTGTTCACATCAGGCGTGTACATATATTTAAATGACTTTATGCACTAAACTGTACAACTCCAGTGTGTTCAGGTCTGGTGTTTGTGATGGTCAGAGATCCAGTCTGATTGTCCAGCTTCAGTCTGTCTCTGAATCTCCATCAAGAACATCATTTACAGTAATTCTTCCGTCTGTTACACACATTTTAGCTATGCTTTTATATCTGAACATCCACTGAATCACATCATTAGCATCCTTTTATGAAGACTGAATGTCCCTCCATCACTGAGACGACTCAACCGAACACACCTGAAGAACAAACACAAAAAGACTTTAAAATAACTTGATGGTTTGCTGAAGTAAATAGTTCTAAATTAACATTTCAGAAGAATAATATCCCAAATGGCACAACAGAAGCAAACTGGTGTGTGGATTAATAATTGTATCTTTGTGGTGATTTTTAATAAAACTCTGAACTGAAGTTGATTTGAGCTCCACAACATCATACACAGAAAACACTTTGACTTCAGATGAGAATCTCGTCACGACTGAAACTAAAGCTAAAGCTGCTGTTTGAGCTTCAGTGTTTTTTACATAAAGGACATTTAGAAAAACAAAACAGAGATATTTAAAAAAAATACACATTTCAAACTCACCGACCAGACGCCACAAACACAAACAGAACCAAAATCTGTCAAACATCTTCAGCGGTTTCAGTCCACAAATCTGAAGAGACAAACTGGTTCAGTAATGAAAGGACAGATGAGCTGATGTGAGGCTCTGTAGTAAAGTGATGTGAAACTCTCCTGTCAGTCAGAATCAGCACATGTGACCATCTAGATCCTTCTTTCTGAAGAATTCAAACTCTGAACATTGACTCTTTGAACTCCGG
>NW_024874648.1:0-1965 GCF_018340385.1 Cyprinus carpio
CTAGGGAGTATATGGAAAGGAGTTTTGTAAAACTGTGGTATGGCCCAGTATCCCTATGTGGAAGTATGATACTCCAAAAGTGGATTTGGAGGTATTACAGTCCAAAATAGTAAATAATCAAGTTGATTTGGTAGTGAATTTTATAGACATGTGAACCAAAATACGTTAATTTTAAGCAAGTTTTTACAGATGGATCTAAAGACCCGATAACAGGAGTTACAGGTGCTGCAAAATTTTAATTCCCAGCCAGAAGAGTGAGATGAGCAAGAGAACATCAGATCACTTAAGCGTATATGCTGTTGAGATTTGCCATTTTGATGGCATTAGAATGGATAGATACACTAAGTCAAACAGAACTTTAATTTGCAGCGACTCTGTCTCTGTACTGCAGAGCCTCAAGACCGGTATGGCAAAGAATCATCAGGAGGTTTTTTATGATATTATGTCTGCCTATTTAAGAATTAAAAATAAGGGAGATGATGTTATATTTATGTGGGTCCGTATTATAGAAAATGAAAAAGTGGTAGACAAAAATAGCTGGAAGAAAGCACTTCCAAAAAAAAAGAGAGTGGCGGAAGCAGTTATCAGGCTTTCAAGATCAGAAGGAAAGAGTATAGTGTGGGGAAAAAATTATTAAAGAATGGCAAAAAAGGTGGATCAAGAACAAAAAGGAAGACATTTTTATACTCAATTAAAAAAAAGAAGTTGGTATTGTGGAAAATAAGGCGGGAAACAGAAGAGAAGAGACTATTGTAACCAGATTAAGGAAATAGGTCGCAATAAATTAAAATGCATAATAACTTCATATAATGGGGAAACATCCTACTGGGTTTTGTGATCAGTGCCAAATACCTGAGTTTGTACAACATGTGCTTATTAATTGTTCAAAAATATGGATTGCAGAGGGTAGTAGATATGATAAAAGACATGGGAAAATAGGGACTAACAGGACGCGGAGTAAAAAGAGTATAATGGACTGCAGTAGAGGAACAAGGTGTAGCCACTTGATTCGGGCTTCTGACTAAAACAGGACCAATGTGACAAGAATAGCGATGACTAAAGCATATTTTGTTAACTAGAACCAGAAGATGGCAGTAATGTGTGCAACGTCAAGGATGCAAGCTGCCGTTAAAACCCAAAGAAGAAGAAGAAGAAGAAGACCTGTTCGCGATTCCTGAATCTCACGCTTCCTTCTGGCAAGTGCACCTGTTCGCAGTTCACTGAATCTGAGCGCACCTGTTCGCAGTTCACTGTTCACTGAATCTCCGTGCACCTGTTCGCAGTTCACTGAATCTCAAGCGCACCTGATCACAGTTCACTGAATATGAATCCCCCAAAAAAAAAAAAAGCAGTTGCGTAGGTCACCTATTTTGGTTTCAAAGCTTGGCCGAATTTAAGCAGCGAAAGGTGAAGAGATTTTCATGTATGTATTTAGATGAAGATCAGGTTAGAAATACATTATGTGCACAGATAAATCATTTCAGCACTGGGTTCAATATTCCATAAAAGATAATAACTGTCAACTTTAATTTATGAAAGTAAACAGTAATCTTTAATCTCAGTGTAACTGCTGTAGAGTATAATGATACTAACTCTAGTTTCTCCAGCTTGAATTGTGTGTTCATCAGTAGATCACTGAGGTTTTTCACTCCAGAGTCTCCTAGTAGTTTATTCTCACTCAGGTTCAGTTCTCTCAGGTGTGATGGGTTTGATTTCAGAGCTGAAGTCACAGCAGAACAACCTTCATCTGTCAAATCACAGCATCTTAACCTACATTGAGAGAAAAGAGAGATAGAAGAAAAACTATTTAATAAAGCCACAATGTCTTGATAAAGAAAAAAAAAACATAGGAAGAGTGTTTGAATATCTTTGGATAATTTTTTCACAATTTGGTCTTCAAAACAGAAAAACAAATAAGTTGTTAATTTAATCAAATAATTTACACTTCTCATGATTTATGTACAA
>NW_024874649.1:0-3315 GCF_018340385.1 Cyprinus carpio
AGGTCTTAAACAAGAATAAATTCGTTTATTTGTAAGGCCCTTTCTTGAAGGACCACTTTCGCTAGGCAGGCGGTAGATTCTCTCTCGCTCTTTCGCTCTCTCTTTGTGGCAGATAGATATACATTTTTAATAAGCCCTTGCCCTGTAAATATTCAAATATAGTGGTTAGCTTGTCAGAGTGAAATAATTAATGTATTTATATGTATTTTTAACGATTTTTTTAAAAGTGAAAATAAGGCAGACTCCTTTCCCTCAGGTACCGGGGAATTGCTCCTGTGAGAGGCGCTTGAATTTTTCTCTTTCTAAGATAATGGGAGTCTATATGGGGAGATTTCACTACTTTTACAAAAATTAATAATAAGGAGAAATAACACTGCAGAAGTCTGATCGAGTCTCAAAAAGATATAGCATAAAACAATACCACGCCGAGGGCCCAGGTCTCTGGCGGAGTTTGGGGCTTGAAAGCGGCTTTAAAGCCCTAGGAGGAGCCAGCGATTTGGAAATTTTAGTCTCAGGAGGGAATATAATCAAACTAGGAGATGTAAAGTTAGTGAACTAACACAGATGTTGGCTTGGCATTGGGACTTTCCAGAGCCAACTTGTACTTGTGGTAATCACTACTTCTTGACGCCTCCCACCTTGGTGGAAAAAAAAAAAAAAAACTTCCTCCAACAGTATTTTTCAATGGAAAATTGAGGTTTTCTGTTCCCCAATAAAAAAAGCTCTTGGTTTATGGACTGGCGGGTTTCAAACTTGGGATTGGCTAGCTGTATGCAGGAAATCAAGTCCCCATGGCTTTTGCCCACTGTTTGCCTGACTTATTTCCCACGATCCTCTACACTGACAAGTTGTATTGTAGGCAACTCAGAAGGCACAGGAAGGTTAAAAGAAACAATGTGGGTTTTGTAAGTCAAGGGTGGAGAACCCCTAGATATGAAAAAATGAGATAAGTAAATATAGGTTTCTTTTTCTTCACTTTATGTGTGATAACTTGAGAAGTAATATTTGTCAATACTGATTATAAAGAATTACAAAAGAAAAAAAAAGGAATGGTCCTTCAGGAGATTACCTTTGAGGTTTTTGCTCATATAAAACTACTCATTGGGCTTGATTAAAGTTTATGAAGAAAATAAGAATTGCATATATATGCATTTTATAATTATGCACATAAATGGACACACATTTTAAAATCTTTGAACAGATGAGGTGTCAGTATTTCTATCCTGTGGTATACATGCCAGCGGTGGATATTCCATAAGCATTGTGGCATTGTACAGTATTCATTCTGACACAACATCAGTTGTATGATTAAGGGGCCAAATTTATGAATGATTACAACTATTTAATGATTAGTTCCACCTTGAGATCCGTTAATAATACCCACAGTTAAATCGAGATTTTACTGATTCTATCTGTATCTTATTTTCATGCTTTAAGAGTTTATTTTTCAACTCTACATTTAAGCAGTGACCGGTTAGGAGAATGATAACTATGTGAGTTGCCTAAATGTAGTTGCAATTTTGTTTAACAATACCAGAAACTATATAATGATGACAAAATACAACAGTTATTTTTCTATAATATTTACTATAGATACTACAAAATATAGATTTCGAAAAAAAGCCGCTAAGATCATGGATTTTTCCGTTTTGCAGCAAAAGCCAGAATCAGCTGGGCCCCTGTAACCCCCCGAGAGATCGATGCATGTCTTTTTCTGGGGTCAAGACAAAAAATACTTCAAGCACTCATTTTAATCTCTATAATATTCTTCTAATTGCTTTTTAACATCTGCTGGAGGTTTTAAATAAAGTCAGTTTCAGTATGTGGACTTTTTCCCCATGCCAGTAGTGTTGAAGTCTTTGAGCCGCTGAGAGAGTTGTGCAAATCATTCAATTTCCACAATATACGCTCACAAAAATCTGAACTTTTAGCGCTGGTGTGTGTCTGGGTGGATGTTGTGCGTAATCGCTGTAATATTTTATTTTTAAAAGGTCTTAAAAGGAATAAAGCGTTTGTTGTGAGGTCGTTGTGATAGAAGCGGCTCAGGTTGTCAAAATAGATGACGAAATCCTTCATTTTCCACAACTTCAACAGCTGAAAAAACACCACTTTTAGCTCTTTGGTTTGTTCATGGTTGATTGCGTGCAATCGCTGTAATATTTTATTTTTAAAAGGTCTTAAACAAACTATTTTTTGAGCCTTGGGTTACGACGAGAAGCCGCCCCCCGCTGTCAAAAAGAGCTGACGAAATCCTTCATTTTCCACACTTCAACAGCTGAAAACACCCACTTTTAGTCCTTGGTTTGTTCTTTAAAGGGTGGGTTGTGTGCAATCGCTGTAATATTTTATTTTTAAAGGTCTTAAACAAGGGAAAAAATTGTTTTTTGGGAGCGTTGCACTGCACGGAGAAGGTCAACTGCCTCGGGCTGTCAAAAGAGCTGACGAAATCCTTCATTTTCAAATTTAACAGCTGAAAACCCCCTTTTAGCTTCCTTTGGGTTTTTTCTTAATGGGTGGAATTGTGTGAATCGCTAATATTTTATTTTTTAAAAGGGCTTAAACAAGAATAAATTGTTTGGAGCCATGGGGTTCATGCAGGAGCGCCCGCCCCCGCTGTCAAAAGATTTAGAATGTTCATTTTCAACTTAAAGTAAAAACACCCTTTTAGCCCTTCCTTTGGGTTTTTTTTAATGGGTGGATTGTGTGCAACGGGTGTAATATTTTATTTTTAAAAAGGGCTTAAACAAGAAAACCTTTTTGGAGCTCGGAAATGAGGAGAAGCCAAAGGGCCGCTTTTCAAAGAGCTGGGCGAATCGTCATTTTCAAACTTCAACATAAAAAAAACCCCTTTTACCCCTTGGTTTGTTCTTAATGGGTGATTGTGTGCAATCGCTGTAATATTTTTTTTTTAAAAGGTCTTAAAAACAAGAATAAATCGTTTTTTGTGAGCTCATTGTGAGACCACCCTGAACGGAGCGTGAATTCTTCTCTCTCGTCTTTCTCTCTGTTCTGTGCCAGATATGATTTTAATAAGCCCCTGACCGTAATATCTCAAATATGTTGGTTTAGCTTGTCGAGTGAAATAAATTCATGTATTTATATGTATTTTAACCATTTAAAAGAAACAGAGAGCCCTCCCCCAGTTCCGGAAGGTTCGTAGGGCAATTTTTTTCTAGATACTGAGTCCAAAGGGGATTTCTGATTTATTACCAAAATAAACTGTAAGTCTGGGTCAGTCTAAAAAAATATAGCATGTAAACTACACCCCGGGGCCCGGTCTCTGCGAGTTTGGGGCTTGTGGGGCTTTAAAATTTG
>NW_024874650.1:0-3016 GCF_018340385.1 Cyprinus carpio
ATTTCCCTCATTCATCTTTAAAGTAGGACTGTTAGTTTAAATCCATTAATTTGATGTTTTAATTATAATTTCTAAGCAAAATGGTCTAATAAGTGATTCACTCTGCTCTCCTAGTATGTTATATCTTTTACTTTATTTTTAATTGTTTTCTCCTGCAACTGGCAATATACACAATGGGTGGGAATAACTTGATTAATTACTTATCGTGTATAATGATCTCATATTCATGGCAATTAATTTCATTTAGCAGATGCTTTTATCCAAAGCATCTAGAAAAAGGAGAAAAGGAGTTAAATGTAAGACACATGGGCCGTAATGAGATATATTTTGTGAATAAAGTGTGTGGCGAATGCTGCTAACAAAGACGCAGTGCAATGAAAAAATCAGTGATGAGAAAGAAGTAACACATGAAAAGTAAATTAGTTTAAAGAAACAGCGATTAAAACTATAGTGGGGGAAGATTTTACCATTGATTTTTAGTTTTCTTCACAAAGACAGTAGACTGATATTGGGGGACTAATAGCGGATTTATGGTGGTGTTTGAGCAGCTTTCTTTCTATATGCATGTTGTTATTATTGTGTGTGTATTCACAATGTGGTGCTGGATGTTAGGTGCAACCTAGGCACTAGTTAACAGAAGATAATGGTGAACGGGTTGTGTTATATTAGGGAAGGTTTGTTCGGTGATGGATAACTATAGGTAACTGATTGCGACCATTTATTTTTGGTAATATACGTGTGTGTGTGCTATGTTTTACAGTTGATTATGGAATCAGTCTTTTTCTTATATCAAATCTGTCCAGCTTTTAGGATGCAGGAGTTCAGGTAATCTTTCTTGGGTGATTAATGGGGAAAAAAAGGTTATTAGGGGGGAAAAGGTTATGCATTTTCAGCTTGTATGTCACAAAAAAGCTGACACAAATCAAACTAATGCATCAACAACAAGGGGGAGCAAGTATTTATTCTTGTAAATATAATAAAGGTTTGTTGTATTTGAGTATTACTTTCCCTTGGTTCATATATGTGTTTTTTGTGATTAATGTATCACTAATTAATCTGTTATACACTAATTAGAGAGATTCTAACGCCTAATAAAAAAAAGCTGGACGAGTTGAACAACAATCAAGATAATGGAAAATGCGAACCCAAAATGTGATGAATATATTTTATTGGTTTTAATGCACACAGTGTCTATCTTTACAATATTGCAGCATGTCGATGAACACATGAAAAACTATAAATGCTCAATATAACCGCAGTGTACCACACAAAACAGGTCTCAGTAAGTTAATCCAGTAGTCAAACATTGAAGTGGATAAAAAAAGTAATCAAAGTTCGTACTATAGACAAGAACACATTTTGGTTTTTGGACAACTTTGATGGAGGGTTTGATTCACTTCAAATGTTACTATATAGTGTAGGATGTGGTCAATTGCTCCTAGATTTTTAAACTACTGTAGGTACACATTGACCAAAATGTTACAGTCTGCAGCTCTGTTTCAGACCCTGTTTGCCAGTTGAAATCTGAAAAGATGACTGAAGAAGAATTCATAAAGACTGTGTAGGTAAAGGGGCGACGTGGAATAAATTGTACTCAAGGTGTGTTGCAAATCCTGTAACGAAATTTTACAGTTCTTGTGTTTTTTGCAGGGTTTTTGCCCCTGTGACAAATAGCCTTGATGTGAGATAAATAAGGTAAATGAAAAGTGGGAGGGAACAGGGATTATTGTATATTGTTACTTGTCAAACTTTGTCCAAACGCTTCCATCATGATACCACGAGAAAACAACAAAAGGTGGTTACATACACTCACAATGTGATATAATACTACCAAAAAAAAAAATCTTTGCTCTTTTTGTGGTTTCCCCCTCAACGGAAAAAAATCTCTAACCTTTAAGTCCATACCGAAATCCCAGATAGCCAGACAATGAAAATATAAATAAATATTCAAATAATTTTTTTTTGTTTGGGACAGCGCGGTGAGCATGGGAGACGGTAGTGTTAGACATAAAAGTTTGAAAAAAACGTTTAGCAAATGTGTTACTAGGAATAACCAGGCTCATAAACGGAACTGCTGAGTTAAGCTTACAGTCGTTGGAGGCTGGGACCCGTGAAACAGCGCTTCTTACGTCATCACTTAACAACCAAATAATAAGATCCAGATCCTGTCCCAGCACATTGACAGAGGTCTCCAGCTCCTCCTGCAGGAAACATGACAAAACTACACCTTCGAATGATCTGTGACATGTGAAAGAGAACAGCAGCTCACATCTATATAGACTACAAAGACACTGATGACTGATGGTATTGTTCATTTTCTCCTCGCTTTGTTGTTGATGTGTTGATATTGTTCTTCACATTAACCTCGCTATGACCATAGAGGATACGTAGCCCAGTTCACAACACCCTCTAAAACTCCCACTGTGGCTCAGAGGAATGAAAGTCGAAAACTCCCTTCCCTAGAAACCAGCCGATTGCTCTGCAGCTCATCACCCAGGAGTCATACTTGGTCTCAGTTCACTTATTATGTTCTGTCTGTTTTAGAAATAAATCAAAGGATAGATAGATAGATGGATGGATAGATAGATACCAACAGCAAACCCTTCTTCGAGTACAGCACTGTGTTGAATTCTCGAATGTGAACAGCATTTGTGTGAGTGGAATGGTGGAATTGAACTAGTTGCCTTCCAGTACGTGGTAATGTGTTGTCCTTTCTAATTGGCAAATATGAATGAGCAAAAATATTATATGGAGTTGCATGTGAACTCGTCATAAAGAGGGCCGTGGGGTTAGCGGGCACGGTGCAGGTTTACCAGTGGGCCCTGTTTGAAATAATTTATTTGTATGTTTATTTATTTGTGCTATTACACAATATTTAGGTTTTTTCAAGTTTGTAGGTGTCTAGTACAGAAACAGAATAATCAAATGTAAATAGCACTGCATAGTATTCACTGTAAAAATTAAATATACAGTCAAAACTAATATTCCGACCCTTCAAACATTTCTCATATTATCC
>NW_024874651.1:0-1889 GCF_018340385.1 Cyprinus carpio
ACGCTGTGCTGCATCCACTCACAGCAGCCCCACTCTTTTTATTTATTATCTTCTCGCAGCTTCACTCGCATGGTTTGCCAGCTGTTCCATATAACACGGAATCGTCCCCTATTAAGGCATAAGAAGCATCCCGTATGAAGCTATAGCCTACGGACGCAGTTTGTCCCTTATTTGCAAGCGAAATTCCTCCGCTCCACAGCGAGCGGATCTACGGTAATTCCCTTCCACCATCCGCGTTTGATTTTGTCAATCAGTTGGCAATGCAACAACTTATTGATCATGAGCCCAACATCCAGCAAGGCAGAAAAAACATTCGTCACCGAGGGAGAAAGTGTCTTTCATTGTAAATTAATACTGTTGAATGGCTTTAATAGACTAGATTTTATAAAAATTAACTTCTAGAAATCTAAAACTAGACCCAAGAATTATACCCATTCTCTAGAAGTAGCTTTCTTTCTGCTGTCTGAAATTAAATAATATGCATTTTCAATCATTCATAGGCTATATGACTGCAGCAATCAAATATTAGGTAAAAATGTTTATGCTTCATTGACTTATGTTTCAGCTTGACGTTCAGCTGCTGCTATGCCTCTTCAAGACCCTTCTCACGCCCACATTTGTATGAATGTATGTTTCACAGTATTTTCACGCTCCTAAATTACTTCACTACATTGTGCAATCATTTTTTTTAGAATAGGTATAATTGTAAATAAATAGGTTAAGCAAAACAAATGCTATTATTCCGAGACACTTTTTAGGCATGACATTATGATACAAATATTCTTGAGTTTCCCTTTATCCTGTCCGTAGCCCTATCTTTATTTTAAAGAATCACAATTGTCCCTTATTTTCCATTATTGAAGTTAATTGGCAGCCCTAAGTTGATGACGTAATTATCTTTTACAAACTTTTTTCCCCGACAGAGGGCACCCTGCTAAAGACAAACGTCCGTTGTTAACTTAGTGAGCAAAAATATATCGAATCACTAATGCTGGTAGGGAAACAGTTCAATTATGCAGATGTAGGCTCATATAATGGAGCCGTTTAATTATATTATTTTTAATAAGCCCTATCAGTCAGTGTGGCTGAACTAACAGCGGGACGGTTCGAGGCTGAAAATGAGTCCCACTCCGGCCGCTGGATGTATGCGCATGTATCGCGCGCGTGTTCTTGCGTCGATCACGTCTTCCTCGCAGGTAGATTAGCCCCTACATGTTGTGTTGCGCGGCTGGATGATTGGAGTCATGAAAAATAATCACGTTGTTTGCATTCGCAAAAACAGATTGTGCTGAAAAACAAATAACACTGAAGCTGACTGTAATGCACTGATCGTTAGCGCGAGTAACGTGAAGCGCTGAGCGACCAACCGGTATAGAATGATCCCACTTCGTTCCTTATGCTGTGTTCACACAAACGCGAATAGAGCGTCTGGCGCGAATGATTTCACTGTTAAGTCAACGTAAAGACGCGTTTACGCGCGTCTGGAGGTCCTGCGGCGCGAATGATAAGCGAAGCGCGGCGGCAGATTTAAATTGTATGGCGTTTTCAGTAGTCATAAACGCCTGTTCGGGCGTCTGATTGCACACTGACACGTCAAAAGCGTGCGATTTAACAGCGAAACGCACGTCCTTGACGCGTGATTTGCCATAAAAACGCACGTTCTTACCGTGCGCTTTGGGATTGCGGAAAACGCGCGTCAGAAACGCGCGTTTTTGTGTATCAAAACGCGCGTCCTCGACGTGTGATTTGCTGTAAAAACGAGCGTTCTTGACGCGCGCTTTGGAGTCACCAAAACGCGCGTTTTTGACGTGCGTTTATCATAATAGAAACCGGGCGTCCAAGACGTGCGTTTTGAGTCGGACAAAACGCCGTTTTTGAACTTGTAAACA
>NW_024874652.1:0-2548 GCF_018340385.1 Cyprinus carpio
ATGATATAAATGATATTATTATGCTTTACTAGTTTCATTTTTGTTCCAAATGTTCTTTAATGCATATTATTTGCTAGAAAGGTTTTATGTTTTTAATGTTCTTGTTCACTAAGCTGAAAAAGAGGCTGATTTATTTTTTCATTTCATAATCACTGTTGTTGTAGGATTTTTTTTAGTGTTTTTTTTTTTTTTTTTTTTTTTAACAATAATTATTCTTCCACTTAGGCTGTATTTTTTAATAAATGCAGGTGCTTGTATATTCTGTCATGTAGGTTTAGTGATAGTGTCTGATCATCTTCTCTTTTATTCACTTATGAGAGATTTCTTCTTTTACTATGTCTTGGGGGTCAATAAGAGAGATCTGTCTCTTCCTTTCCACTTTTACTTTATATTTTGCGTCCAAGTATTAAACTCTTATTGTTGCATGGATTTTTAGTTGTCTGCTGAATTTCTTGCATCACGAATGAATACTTGTTCAATAATTTTTAGGTTTAACTACAAAAGCATCTAAAATTAAATAGTAATGATGCCCCAGGAGCGTTATATTTGCTTCTGGGGAGAGACGGGGTAAGAAGTTGTCAGCAAGGGTAGAAGTGTGTCACACTGTCATAACTCCAGCACTAGAGGCTGTCGATCTCACAATCTGGCAATAGCCACTTTGTGCTGACTTCGTGTCTTCCTATAGTCCAAGGTTTCCGCTGTTCGCGGGGAATGTGGTCAAGGGAATCACCTCTAAATCTGAGGTTAGCATACCACAATTTTCCTATATTTTTTGGCTTAAAAAACTTAAAAAAAAGGTGTGCACTTTAAATGTTTATGCAATACAACTGTGTTAGGTATGAATGTTAAAATAGGATTGTTTTTATGCACATAGGATAGAGGAGAGCGAAAACGTGTCGTTGTCGTTACTTTCTGCTGAGTGTGCTAGGTTGAGAGCTATCTTGAGATTTGGAGCGCAACAGTAGCACACATGTAACCGTTTGGGGTCAAGTTTGTCTCAATGACAATTTGCCCCAGCAATAAATAAACACATAGAACTTGCGCCAAACAAAAATGGTGAGATGTAGTTGTCTTGGAACCAAGTTGTGCACAGATCAACCCATTCCGAACTCTGGATAATCTGCCCTGCCAGGCCCGCAATGCACCACTCTGCTCGCAACTCTGCCCTGCCAGGGGCCACCATCACCAACGTCTGCTCCAACTCTTCTGCCCATGCCAGTCCCAGGCCAGCTGACCAACGTCTCCCTTCCGGCCCCAGCACCACTCTAGCCCTGGACGGCCCCAGCACGCAACTCTGCCCCGGATGCCGGGCCGAGCCCCCGCGGCGGAAAACGTCATGCCCTGGCGGCATGCGCCCAGCACCGACTCTGCGTAGCCGGGTCCCCGAGCACCGAAGCGTCTGTCCCTCGCCAGTCCCCATCACCACATCTGTGCCCTTCCAGGACCGCCGCGACCAACCTCTGTCGCTATCCAGGGGGGCCGCCAGCACCAACTCTGCCTTTACCAGGACTCCAGGCAGGCCGACACCAACTCGGGTCCTGCCAGGCCCCAGCACCAACTCTGTCCATGCCAGGACCCAGCACCAACTCTGCTTCAGATACACATTCTTTGTCAGGAACCTGTTAGCGAGTATCTGCACTTCCATTCAGTCATCAGGATCTTGTGCAAGCCGAGACAACTTTTGTCCTGCAAGACCGCTCCACTCTGGTTGATGCAGATAGTTTGGGATTTCTTTTGTTCAAGTTCTCTTGGCAATGATTATTATTAGATTCCATTCGTTTCATGGATCTAGTCAAAGCCAGAAGAGTTTGTTATAAATTTTAAGTAAAGTGGTCTTGCCACTTAATGTGTTTTGATTGAAAGTGAATTGTTTGGATTGAAATAATTGTTTTTCCAAATTTCTAGGCATGATTATTTATACCAGTTCTGGTTTGAATTAAAAATTTAAATCAATAAACACAATTAAGTAGTTGTGTTCTTATTTTTAGATAAACTAGTGGTGACAACTTACCCGCCGATGGGGCAAGTTTCCACAAGTGCACAATTCTCTATTCAACAGCCTACAATTTCGTAATGATATAAGATATGAAAATGTAATGAATAGAACATATGTGCCCAAGACTTCCTTCTTTCATTTGGTATGACAAATATATCATTGTGATGTATGGTGCTCATTAAATGTTAGACAGTTTGAAAAGTGTGACAACTTACCCCGCTCTCCCCTATTAAATTGTAATTGTCCATTATTGTTTTCTGTTGATTCTTCTTGCATCACTAATGAACAATTTCAGAATTTTAGTTACATCTAAAAGGCATGAAATATTAATTACTTTTTTTTTCATAATTAAATTTCTCATAAAGCTTTTAAATAATAAATTATATTTAATCGCACCTATATTTATTTATATATTTATTTTTATTAAACTATATTTAACTGTCTGCCTGTCTACATCTATAACTGTTTTAACATTATTTTTGTTTGATACGTTGTTTTATATATATTTTGCCGTTTAAAACAGAATTTGCCGCCTTTTTAATTGTCTACCAC
>NW_024874653.1:0-301 GCF_018340385.1 Cyprinus carpio
CACACTCAACACATCTCACAAACACCCTCACTCACTTCAGTGCAGACCAGAATGGATTACAGTACAGTAATACAGCAACTTTAAATATATTTGGTGTTTTCTATGGAATATATTGTGATAATCAGTGTTGTCAATGGGATGTTATAAAGTGGACAAAACACTTTCACAAAATGAATGAAACAAAATTATATGGAAAAAAATAAATGATATGAAAGAGAAACCTTTATTTAAAACGTGTCATTTACATAGAACTATATTGGGCCAGCAGGTGCCTCCTGAGTGTGTGTGTGTGTGTGTGTGT
>NW_024874653.1:563-1144 GCF_018340385.1 Cyprinus carpio
TGTTGTCCAGGCAAATTCTTTGTTGTGTTGATAAAGAGTCCCCACAATGATAGCAAAAGCTGGTTTTGTACACCTTTGTTGGGAAAGTTTTTTATGTATGTATGTGTATTTATTTTGTTTAGTTAGTGGATAGAATATAAAGTTTGTGCAGTGCCCAATGTGTCTATGGAGAGTCCTCATTAAGCATGAAAACCCAAGACATTTGTGTGTGTGTGTGTGTGTGTGTGTGTGTGTTGGTAAAGCAGAGTCACAGCTCACTGCATCCACTAAAGAAATACTACATCTGTCTCTTAAAAATATATTTTCTTTTTTCCCTGCTATTTTTTTTTTTTTTTTATTTTTTTATTTTATTTTTTTTAGATTTGCCAAATATTACCTTAATATAGAACAAAGAAAACAAACATCCAAAGTACATTTACATTATATATCCATCAAAACATTCCTTTTTACTGTGGGAAATTACCTTTACATGAATTTGTCCTTTTTTAAATAAATGAATATTAAACAAAATACATCTATTCCAGCAGTTTCTCCAGCAGGCACACGTGCACAGGTAGGGCTCAACCTGTGCAGAGCACATG
>NW_024874654.1:0-951 GCF_018340385.1 Cyprinus carpio
CTGCAGTAGTGTCATTGAAGAAGATTTTTTGAGCCGGGAATGGCCTCACGTTGCCCTCAGCAGAGCGACTTCTCTACAAGGGATTACACATTACGGAGTTCGGCGACAAGAAGATATATGCTGATCCAGAAATCACAGCCTCTTTGCAAAGCATGAGAAGAGCAAGAGTCGAAGATATCACGCCACTTCTGCAGCTGCGTGAAGGGAAAATAGGCAGGAACAGACACTCACCATCATTCATCACAACACGGAAGGACTGGCATCTCACATGGAGGATATCAGATGCCATCATGAGCTAACTTCGCCGATGTTCTGTGTCTACTTGAAACACACCTGACGGGATCGTTTACTTCAGATCTCAGTTGAAAGGATACAACTTGTTCACACGCCAACAGGCATGTCTCCTACTCAACACATCAAGAACTTGGAAACAAAAATGGAGGTGGAGTCGCCAATATATTGCAAGGAGCACATTCCAGCTCAGCCCAGGCAATATATACAAAATGTGACTGATCTGGAGTTTGTTGTAATCAAATTAGATTCCCCCAATAAAAGCAGCAGTCGTAGCTGTGTATAGGCCACCACAATATAATATTGGAGATTTCTTGACCAACCTGAAAGAGTATGCTGGATTATCTGGACCTCGCACACAACGATCTCGTCATCATCTGTGGAGACTTCAATGAGGACCTCCTACACCCTGGAAAAAAAACCAATTCTGGAGTTGTTTCAAGCTCGAGGATACACGCAACTGATTACAACAGCGACAACGGGAAAAGCACACACTACTTGACCACATCTACATTTCAAATCCGGACCTCTGCCATCAATCGGGTGTGTTACAGAGCTACCACAGTTACCACAATCCTGTGTACTGTGTATTGCGTTTACGTAGGTGATTTGGCTGGTATGGATGTTTTGGTGTGTTGTACCATACAGAACCTGGGGGGC
>NW_024874655.1:0-1659 GCF_018340385.1 Cyprinus carpio
ATATAGCGTCGCGATTGCAGATGCAGCCCTACTGCCACAAAATATAAAAGTATTGCTCACTAAACCAGAGCTAACAAGACCATGCGTGTTAGCGGGCTGCATATCGGCCTACTTCCGGACAACATGGGAGAAGCTTGCAGAAAATATCATAACACACAAAGGGAATGTTTCTGTCACCCATTAACAAAATATTTATGGCTAATTACCTGGAGAATAGTCCAGGGTTGCCTGCTGGCGCTGGTTATCCAGCTTCACACACCTGCCACGAGTCCCATTGGAGTGGCGATCCAACCCCCCCTGGACTGATTGGCTAGAGGAGCAGCTGTCAATCTAGAACTTGTGGCCCAATGGTGACGCTGAAGCCCGCCCTGATTAACATGAAACTCTAACTGCAACATTTAGAAACGCAAGCGCCAGAACATGGAAACAAGAGCAAAGGGGAAAAGACCATAAGCACACAAAAAATAACATATGAGCAGGAAACCTGATTTTTGTTTTGCGATTTGGGAAATTTTAAATTCATGTTTCAGTTTTGTGCAATATAATTTTAAATGTGTTTACATTTTTGATTCACGCTTATTATTTTTTTCGATCAATGACCGCGTTGTTTGT
The DNA here is from genome assembly GCF_018340385.1 of Cyprinus carpio. Classification (NCBI taxonomy): domain Eukaryota; kingdom Metazoa; phylum Chordata; class Actinopteri; order Cypriniformes; family Cyprinidae; genus Cyprinus; species Cyprinus carpio. Next base: position 613 of record NW_024874655.1, read on the forward strand.
TATTTTTTTTAAAAAAATTGCATTTTGTTTTCAGTTTTGTGCGTTATTATTTTACATGTGTTTTTAAAATATTTTATTTATGCTTATTATTTTTCGATCTATGACTGCAATACATTTGGCGGGATTCTGATCCCATACTGCCCCTCCAAAGGTCTCTGCACGGCCCCGTAACGGCGCCCCTACCGACAACATGTAAGAAGTGCCGGTGCGCACGAAAAAGTGCCAGTACGTTAAAGACTGAAATACAGAAGTGCTGGTACTGCGTACCGGTGTTATTAACGCATTTTTCATGAGACTGGGCTCGACTGAACATAAGCCGAGTCATTGCAGATTCGGCCGAGTGCTTTACATCCGTGACGAAAAACACATTAGCCCGAGCTCTGGCCGATTCTGGGCATGCTTAAAACTGTGGTTATTGTAGCAAAACAATTGTTCATTTGTGGTTTACCATGATTTAACTATATGCATGCTTTTATTATTATTGTGATTAATTATTATGTGATTATTATTATTTATTGGTTTTTTTTTCGGCGCAAGGGTATAAGCTCACCGCTGAAATTCATGTTCGCAGTCTTTGATTTGTCCCTCTCAGTAATTCCCTGACGCTGTACAAGGCTGTTATTAGACTACAGAGGAACAGGACCGAAATTAATTTTGAACTTTTTGTCATCAAATCCAGTGGAGAGTCAGCACAGCTAAATAAAGAATATCAAGATGCGGGGGACTTGTCATTGATACAGGGTCAATGCTGCTTTTGAAATCTGCTAAAAAAATTACTAAATGATATTGCGTTGGTAGTATTCTCACTGACCATTTGTATCGGTAATCACTTTCCTTAGTGTCATCATCGGAACCAATATTGTTTTGTGTTTTAAAGGCGGTCCGCTCACCGGACGTGAAGTTCCGTTCAGACCGCAATTCATTTCATTACCGAACATTTTCAAAAGACGCGGCGTTTAAGTCCATTGAGCCTCATCAGAAGCCCGTGGATCCGCGCAAACGGGTACCGGAACGCAGAAAGTCAAAAACCGAGAGGTCCGGCAGGAT
>NW_024874656.1:0-1684 GCF_018340385.1 Cyprinus carpio
AATCCCAGTCCAAGGGAGACCAAGGCGGACTCCACAACTGACCTCCCAGGCACCGCTGCATACTCTGAAGGTGGCAGGCGTTGCGAGGCCGAAGGGATCCGTCCCATCAAGAGACCGAACGGGGTGGTAAAGGCGGTTTCTCCTGCTCGCACTTTACCTGCCATAGCCCTTGCCAAGTCCAGCGGAGTACCATGCCGAGCGTGTCAAGCCGCCAGGAGTCCCGATCGGGTAGGGGGAAGCGTCCTTCTAGTGACCAGTCAGTTGCGGTAGTCCGCAAACCTCCATGCCCATCTTTTCTGTACCAACACGATGGAGCTGCCCCGGCTCGCTCTTACACCCCGATGACATACCCGCGCAATGTCGGACCTCCGGTCAGGGTAGTGGACGGGTCGGTACCTTCTCTACTGGCTCTGCATCCCGTAGGATCCGATGTTGCACGACGTTGGTGCAGCCGTAGTCCTCTTCGTGTGGCCGAGAAGACATGTTGCCACTTACTCAGCCCACTTCCACCACCGCGGGGTGTACTTACGCAAAGCTCACGCCCTGGTCCCTCCAGCACCTGATGGGATTCTACCGGCGCTACCTTGACCAGCCGCTGATGTTTATGTAGGTGCACAACATGGGGCGCCCCTGTTCCGAACTCTCACCGGGATCCTGGCCCTTTCGTACACGGGCCAAACCTCTGGCCACTTCTACCTGCTGGCCATCCCAGTGGGGGCTCCACCAACACCCATTCCTCCACTCCCACGCCCCGCTGGAGGACTCGCGACCCATACTAGGGCTCGCTGTTCGCTGGCACGGGATAGGGCATAACGGCACGCTACCCGACCTGTCCCTTCGCGGCCTTGCCGGGCCCGGGACATCTGGATCCGCCGGGCAGTCAGCGGCGACACGCCTCTCATTCCTGTTGTTCGGCCAGCGAATCCCTCGAGTGGGCATTGCGTTCAAACAATTTCTTCCCAACATGCAGATAATACATTCATACCTAGCAAGGCCCGTGACTCCCTCAGACAGTGGTCCTTACGATGATCACTCCCTTTCAGGGGCACGACATCACCGCGTGGATCTCCCAAGTCCGGCCAGCCTGTAGCCAATGTAGGGGGGATGTCCAGACCATTTTGCTCCTTTCAGGGAGAGCCAGGGAGCCTCCGCCCCATGCATCCTCTGATCTCCAAACAGTTTCTTTACACAGGCTCTCCGCGAATAGAGTCACCTGGGATCCGGTGTCGACGCAGACAGGCACCTTCACACCACACACCTGGACCTCCACCACTGGCTATGCCCCACCAGCCTGTCCTTGGAGCCTGCCCGGCGGGTGGGTCATCTAAGGGGGGTCCCACCACACGACCCACTGTGGCCGGGTCGACCTAAAACCCCCTCCTCAACCTCTCTTCGAGGACCACACTGTCGGCCGTAATGGCCTGGTTGGCCACAGCGGTTGCAGATAGGTCGCCCTGCTCGTCCCATTCAAACTGGGGCCCTGCGTCCCTGTTCCCGTCCGAGTACCCCCGGGTCCCGCGATGGCCTCAACCTTGCCTGATAGCCCCCAGAACAAGCAAGCTCGTCCACGAGCGTCTTGGTTTAGCGCCGCCATCTGCTCCGACATCCTTTAGGAGTTCGGCTTCAGAGTCTGTGTTCCCCTTTGCCAGTCGGGGGGGAAACCCTGCGGAGTTACTGACGGGCC
>NW_024874657.1:0-2235 GCF_018340385.1 Cyprinus carpio
TAATGGGATTACCTTCACTGTAGCTCTTGAAGCTGGTAGGTCACCTATGTCTTCAAGGTTGCAGGAAAGAAGGCCCTTGTCAAATCTGAATCTTCATACTCACCTTACAGTCATACTGTGATCACATTTTTGTTTGGGATTTTTATCTTCAGGGCTTTCTTCAACAAGTTTTGGGTTTTTGCATCCAGTGCCAACCTTCCTTCTGTCCCTGTTCAGTTTAGCCTAAGGTCTTTACTTTTATTAGCTTTCATGTCCTAAAAACAATAAACAAACGAAGAGGCAACCAAAGAAAATTCTCTTTTTGTGGCCATTTGATGTCTTTGTCCTTCAGCCCAGGGGTAATGTAAATGTTTGTGTCGCACCTACCACAGGTGGCCTTTTCCTCGGTGCAGGCCAGCTTTCAATGGCGGCAAACCTTCATTAATTGCCAGACAGAGTGTGGTCACTGTCCGACCACCACCCTGCGCCCACAAATGCACCATTCATAAGACGCCCAGTCTTTTAGTTTCAATGCCCCGGCGCTCAACATTGGCCACCGGACCCACCATCCTTTCTGTGTATTCACCCCCCTGTGTGTTGTTCTTGTCTACACTCTGGAGACTGCGAACTGCCCACCAGAGCCGATCAATCTTCCACAGTATTTACCCCAGAACCACATGCAGATGATTGCAACCTGCTGAAGAGATTGCTTGCCCTTTTGCTTTGATGCAGCGAACTTTCTGAACATTCGCCCAGAATGGATGTGACCAAACTGATCTCACTTTATCAATTTACCAAAAGAGCTTGAAGAATGTTGAGGAATCCAAATGGAAGGCATCATTTCTGGGGTCTTAACAGCTAAGGTAATGGGCTACATCTTGAGAATGGCATGTGTCATGCACACTTTCTTGAAAAATTTGTGCTTCCCTTCAAAACCTCATTGTCCACCACATCTGGCCTAGAGGGCCAAAGAGATTTGTATCATTTGAGGATAGTGTCTAAATGAAATGATGTTTGGGACTCTAAGTCTGTAGTTTGGAAAAGTTTTCTGCACCAACTCAATGGCGTGTCTCTGAGATTTTGCAGTCCAAGGCGTGGTATGTAACTCTTCCTCGTAAAGTGTGCTGACATTACCAACTCCAGTGTATCTTTAAGAAGCATCAGTATCTCCCATGATTGGTCTCCTTCAGGGATGTTGTGGCCTATCATCAATGGAAGCCCAGCCTCAGCAGAGACCACTCTTTTCATGACCATTTCCCAGTAGTTCCCCTAGAGAAGGAAGTTTTTGGAATGATCTGTGGTTTTGTCAGCTTTATCAGAAAATGTGTAAGGAAACTTTCTTAATAGCCCTGTTCAAAGACTCCAAAGAAATATATTATTTTTGGCAATCAAATCCTTAAGGGGCACAGTGACAACTCTGCTGGTACTAAACTCTCCAAAAATCATGAAGAATGTCGATGTGGGAAACCATTCACCACGGAAAGTGTCACAATTTTTCAGAGAGTGGACATCCTTCTTTACGCCATGATGTTTTCTCCCATAGTATGGTCATCGGAAACCTTGTGCACATGTGTTTTCATGGTTCTCCCTTGTCCTTGGCTGAAGTAGACCAGATCTGACCTCCTTATCCTGAATGTCATCTTGTTTACACATACAAAACCGTCAAAAATTAATCTGCTGCAAAACTCTCCTGGAATCCTGCCAAAGAGTGAGCCCCCAAGTTGTCCGCTGCCACATAGAGTACAGTGCCTTTAACACTTTCTGCTAATCGTTCAACATACACACCACTTTCCTCAAGAGTTGCAATGTCCTGAATGAGAGGACGAAGAACTTCATGATAGCCATGCTCTTTTACAGTGTTAACTTTGCACAAAAGTGCAAGTTGGATGGAGTGAAGAGCCGACCGATACTTGGAATCAAGATTAGCAAGTACCCAATATATGGCACATAGTTTGTGTTTTTTCTTGGAGGTTCCAATTGGATTAGCAACTTCAAAGTCATCAATGTATAGACCAAGGGCAATCCTACATTCTTCTACATTCAAAAGAATATTTTCTTTGAAATGAGAGCCGTCTCTGAATGAGTGGTATCCTTCGGGTGAAATCCCCTCTGCGTGCAGCACCTTATCCAAAATGTCCTTATTGTTAAGCAATGTCTTCAACATTTTCAGTATGGGGACATACACAAATGAGTGATCTTTATCAAGAGCAAACTCAACTGGCATGACGACTGGAAATTCTCGCAGCATATAAGATG
>NW_024874658.1:0-1737 GCF_018340385.1 Cyprinus carpio
ATTCCTGTTTTTGGTTAGTGAGGGAATTGAAGGAAAAGTTTTTGGTGTTGGATTTTCTTTTTATTTTTACCTTGATAGACTATTTTAGTACTTCTCCTGCTAGTCAGCTGCGGGTTTGCTTGTTGTTTTGGCCCAGCCCTCTCCTGAAGAGACATTGTAGTTGCTTGCCTAGCTTGCAATTTTTAAATGAATTTGTTATTTAAGATGGGTCAAACTAGTTTGGTGGTTGCATTTTCTGGAGCAGAGGACTGGGGTGATTCCTCCACGTTTTTTTATTTCTTCTTTAAGTTTCAGTTAACCTGTTACTCCCACTCCCAACCCTAGACTGGGAAATGGATCGTAACAAGTGGGGGCTCACCTGCTTGTCTCATAATTGGCTATTGGTAATACTTTTCTCTCTCAAATTGTTTGACTGTTTTCGACTGTAGGTGGGGAGGAAAGTATTGCAGGTGGCATAGGCGTAATGGAGTTTGACTCTTTACTGTTTACTCTTTGTCCTACAACTGAGGCCTTTAATCATTGTCAGGAAAAAAATAACTTATTTTGGTGGCAGAATTCTTCCATATTGACATTCGAAAAGATGTTACAAAAACAAGTGCTTAAAGATGACCTGTTTGGGAAATTTTGTAGATGTGGGGTAATTTTTTACCAGAAGAGTCTGAGGGTGGTGTTGAGGTTCATTCTGAAGAGGCAGTAGAAACTGCAGCTGAAAATGTGAATCTCAGCTCTGGCTCTGTGGTGTCTCATGATCCTAGGATTGCCTTAAAGTTAAAGGAAATGGAGCTTTTAATTTAAAAAACAGGAATGTGAGGCGGAAATGATTAGGCTTCATGTGTAGTAGGAGACGAGGCTGACCGAGATATCCAAATACGCAAATTGATCTCAAAGCAAAGCGGTTGGCTCAAAAAGCCAGTCCCATCCCCACATACTAGGACCTCCATCAGTCTCATCACCCTTACACCTCTGGCAGTAGTACAGACACGCAGGATTTTTCTCTCATTCGGCCTCCAGTGATACTTTCGATGTTAGTAGGTATATAAGACTTGTGCCTCCGCTCAGAAAGACAGAAGTCGATTCCTGGGCTATGTTGCATCCCCATAACCATCTCATTCCACAGCCTAACACTGATGACCCATTATTAGACACTGTACACATGCAAATACTTCAAGAGCTATATTGTTGCAAAATAAAATAAAATAAAATAAATCCTGTTGTAAGACATAACCGGTTGAATATGAATTAGTGACTAAAGTCATGTGGACTCCGAGTCAGAAGCCTGGTCTATATTTTTGTAGCCTGGTGTGTGGGTAGTCATGGTTTAAAAAGACTGTGTTTAAATAGGACTTGCACTTTCATTTCTATTGCAGGTTCTGAGTCTGTGAATAGTACTCTGTATATTGTGCGTACACTGCAAGATAGTCATGGCTTAAGATGACAACATTAAAAATAGAAGGAAATTTCGACTTCATATTTACATTACATATTTGATATATAGGATTCCTGTCCTCCGTGTAGAAAACTAATCAGTACAGCTTATGTCATGGCCATGCTTATTACTTTTTTACAGTAAGAGAGCCATATGTAGCTTCTTTGTTAAATTCAGCCACACACTTAACATGCTGGTGTCTTTCAGATTACAAGAGGTAATAGATATTTTCTTACTTTCTTTGGAGAGGCGAGTGTCACATTTTCCTTACTTCATTCCATCTGATCCTCATTCTCAATGAGCTGTACTGA
>NW_024874659.1:0-2009 GCF_018340385.1 Cyprinus carpio
GATTTTATCGCGGATTAAATCGATGCAACTGAAATACCAACAATGCATTTACATTTACATTAAGATGTTTATAAGGAGATTCAACAAGGTGGGAAATGTGTGAGAGCAGCGTCACAGTACAAATAATTCAACACCAATACAAAAGTTTCAAGGAATTCATTTTCAAAAAATATTAAAGTAAAAAGTCGCAAGAACAAAAATATAAATTTTTGCTAGTCTAAAACAAAGCTATTGGTGGGGGTGTCAGAGCTTAAAAGCCCTTTTTCACGCCACTCCCAGTGCAAGCCGTTCTACTCCTAGTCAAAGTGTCAGGGAGGTCGAAAGAGCAACGGTGCCATCTCAAACAAACTTAGAATATGACACTGTAGAATGGTAGAGAATATCTCCTAAAGTTTGTTTGGCACTAAGACCGAACTGAAAATGTATATAGATTCTTCTAACAAAATTAGAAAGGTCCTAACGCTACAAAAAACTATATGATCCCCCTAAGCACTTCACAGCTATGAACAATGACTGAATGCTCCCCTTATGTCATATTTATAATCTTTGCCTTTATTTATTTATTTATTATTTTATTTTTATTACTAAGTCTACATATTTCCTGTCTGTATTAGAAAGTGCTCCCTCAGGCTATATCTTTCTGTATCCTATTTTGAAGAAACATACATTTTATGCAGCCATGTTTGTTTAGCAAATCTTTATATTTTAAATAAATAAAATTAGTTTCTTCTTTAATAAAACCATTACAGAAGTGAAGCTTAACTATGAATTCATCGACTAGCCATGAGGCTGGCTCAAAAAGGGAATAGTCCCATATACCTCCATGTTAAAAATGCCCATCTTTACAGTGATAGAAAATATGTTTACAGCCTGATACAGCCTGGTGCTATTTTTTCCCGTCATGACAACTTTCTTGAGGTGAATTGTTTTGTAACTCATCCGTTTCATTTATAGTAGAAGTTTTAGATAGAGCTCTGTATAATTAAGGGTGCGGCCAATTAAGGGGACAAGTGAAATGCCACTGCACCTAGAATCGAGCTTTTAGTAGAGCTGAAGATCTTTGCAGAACACCGACGGGACCCGTCGGGACCCGACGGGCGCTCGGGCGGGTTCGGGCTTCATTTCTAACGATTTTACACGGGCTCGGGGCCGGGCGCGGGCTTGGCGGCCCGCTGTGGAGGTAAATGAGCGGTCACGTCTTTAATGCTGCTGGATGCACTATCAGTATAAGCGAGGATCGCTACTTGAATTCATTACAGTGGATTTTATGATTTTCCTCATCAAAAACATGTAGCCTAATCTTGGCGGGGTAGGTTTTTCAATGTATAACTAAATATAGAATCGAGTCTTAACTATTTCATAATTAGACAGAGGATAGACTCATGGTGGCAGTACAGTATGGAGAGAAAGTGCCGACGCAAATCCACGGAGCCTTTCTCTTAATTTCGTATGCCAAATACCCACTTAATTCAGACCCAATGTATTTATCTAATTTTAATTCGTTTAAGAAATAATAATTTTATTGGCATATTTATATAGTGTATTGCATAAGCCTATTTAGAATGAGATGTTGCAATGTTGAAGAGTCCTTATTTTCTGCTGTTTTCAACTTCCAAGTGGCGTTGTGTAGATTAATGAGTCATGAATAATATATTTTTAAAACCTGTCGTAAATTTCTCATTCTTGACAAAAGAAGCTGTAGTAATGCGCGCATTTACAATAATCTCGAGGGCTGTGGTAGCAGGTTCGGGCTTTTAAAAAGCTGTCACTCTAAACGATATGCGTTCGGGTTCGGGCTGCATTCTGGCCGAGACTGCCGGACATTGCGGGCCTAACTTTTAAGGCCGATTACAGCTTCTAGCTTTTGGCATAACCAGTCACCTCAACTTCCCTAACCTCCGCCCCTCTTACTCATTTCGATTATCCTTGAGTGTCACGGATGCGTCATAACCTCTCACGACTCTCTATGCAGCACAGTAGAGAGTACCATTATGGACAGGAGGAGAAGC
>NW_024874660.1:0-2341 GCF_018340385.1 Cyprinus carpio
TCTTTCACGTGAACAAGCTGTAGTCTTAACATTGCATGAAACAACTCCTCTCACAGAGAAATGCTTTCAGTATAGGAGGCTCGCATTCTTACCATCTTGCCATTTAGTGTTATTATAGTTTCTGTTACTTGGTTAGTTTCCCTTGTCATTCTTGTCATTTGCAGAAGGTTTCAGCATGTAGGTTTTGCACCTGCTTTACTGCACAACACAAAGTTACTGTTCTCAGCTACTCTCTATCATTCTATGTGCTCAGAGGCTTCCAACCCAACTTCATTAATCTAAAACTCCTAACACAATAAAATTCTTTTCTGTAAATGCAAATATCATATATTTACATTTGTTAGAAACATATTTCAAATGGGCAAGCTTTAGTCTTAAAATTGTGTTAAAACCCAACTTTCGCTTACAGAGAAAGAAGGTTTTGAGCATAGCGAGGGATTGCATTCTTTTATTTGTTTAGTTGCACTAACACAGTAAATTACTGTTCAAAGAAGCACTAAACTAGGGCGTCTTGCAGCTTAGAGGCTCTAACCTAACTTCATGAGTTTATAGCTCCTAAACACATTAAAAATCAATCTTTCTGCATTGCAAATATCATTTCTTTCTCATTTGTTAGAAAAACATCTTCTATGTGGACAAGTTTTAGTCTTAATATTATTGCAGAATGCAACTTTCTCTTACAGAGAAAAAAAGGTTTTCAGCATATGTGAACCTTTCTCATTCTCTTCATTTGATTAGTTTCAGTAAATATAATGTTACAGCTTTTCTAAATCAGTAAATCCAAGATTCCTGTGCTTAAGAAGCTCTTAACATAACATCAACAGTATGTAAAACTCCTAACACATTAAAAATCTGTCTTTCTGCATTGCAAGTAACATTTCATTTCATGTTAGAAACATGTTTCATGTGGGCCAGCTTTAGTCTTAACATTGCATGAACCAACTTTCTCTTACAGAGAGAATGAAGGTTTCCAGCATATGAGGACTTACACATGCTCTTCTGCAGTTGTTTATTTGCACTAACACAATGTATCACTGTTCTCTCAGTAGCTACTTATCAAACCTTATTGTGTGCTAGAGGGCTCTCAACCTAACTTCATGAATATAAAACTACTAACACATTAAAATCTGTCTTTCTCTGCATTCAAAATAGCAATTACCTTCTATGTTAGAAGCATCTTTCAGGGCATGCATTAGTCTAAGCATTGCACTTAATCCAGTTAGTTTTCTACTTACGCAGAAATAATGTTTCTTTCAGTATAATGGACTTGCATTCTCTTCTATTTCATTACTTAGTTTAACAATATAATGTTACTGTTCCCTGAATCAATAAATTAAGATTCTTGTTCTAAGAAGCTCTAACGTAACATTATGAGCATAAAACTCCTAACACATTAAAATCAGTCTTCCTGCATATCACATCATACATTATTTCTTTGTTAAAAACATCTTCACGTGAACAAGCTGTAGTCTTAACATTGCATTTAGAAATAACTTTTCTTACAACGGAAGAATGTTTTCATCATAGGAGTGCCTGCAATCTTGTTCATCTGCCATTTAGTTGCAGCTAAAAACACTTGGGTAGTGTTCTTTGATCACTTCTCTAAGGCTCATGTGCATAAAACATGTTAAAAATTTTCTTTCTGGTTTCCAAATAACATTTCCTTTCACTTGTGAGAAACCCTCATTCTTCATCTTACATTGCATCACCAACTTGTCTCTACGAGAATAAGGTTTTAGCATATGAAGGACAGCATTTTTAACAGTTGTTTAGTTACTGTTCAATGTTACTGTTCTAGAAACTTATCTATCATTCTATGTGCTCAGAGGCTCTTCCCAACTTCTTCAATATCTAAACTCCTAACACAGTATAAAACGGTCTTTCTGCATGGTAAATACATTTCTTTCATTTTCTAGAAACATATTTCCAAAATGGACAAGCTTTAGTCTTAAAATTGCATAAACCAACAGTTCGCTCACAGAGCGAGAAGGTTTTTGTACATATGATGGACTGTTTCATTTCATTTGTTTAGTTGCACTAACATAATGTTACAAGGTTCCCTGTAGCACTATAAACCTAAGCTTCTTGTGCTTAGAGGCTCTAACCTAACAACATGGGAATAAAACTCCCAGCAAATTAAAATCTGTCTTTCTGCATTGCAAGTAACATTTCATTTCATGTTAGACTTACATTCTTTAATGTGGGAATAAGCTAGTTAGTGTTTAATATTGCATAAACCAACTTTCTCTTACATAGAGAAAGAAGGTTTTCAGCATATGAGGGATTGCATTCTTTTTATTTCTTTAGTTGCACTAACTCAATTTACTGTTCTCAGAAGCAA
>NW_024874662.1:0-1784 GCF_018340385.1 Cyprinus carpio
TTATATTGTGTGTTTTTGTGATGTTATCACATTCCTGGAACAGAGTGTTTGGTGTTTGACTTCGGCTTGTTGTTTGCGTTTTTGAAACCATTCTGTTTCCAACCTGGAAGGTGGCACAAAACTGAGTCTGGCATAGTTAGAGTCTACCACGGGAATGAGGGATTTCTCTGATGTCATGGGCTGATCACGATCTACCGAGTTATAGAGAATGGCTGCTTCTTTCCTTGCATACTGTAGAGACTGGGGACCTAATTTGAAGTGTTGTGGGGGCCGCGACAGTGCGTTGATGCCTCCTGCACCACTGCTGTAAGGATGCCATCGTGGTTAGCCAGGGCATCAATCCATCAACATAGGCTGTGAGCATGCCTTGACCGCATTCTCTTCAAAGTACCTGTGACAGGTTGGTTTGTTGCTGTTGGGGTTCTTGCGCCCATTGCTTCTGCAGGTGTGTTATCAAGAGCAGTTTTGGCATGCAATATTAGGCCATTTGCAAGCGCCAGACTTGTGATTCTGTGCATACCGTGCCTCAACATTCGTCCTTGGAGAGCCATTAACCATGTGGCTATCGCATTGAATTGGTGACCACGCCATCTGGATTCGTTGGCTGTTGAGAACATTACTGGCTGGTCAGCATGAAGTCTCTATGATAACTTTTTGTGCTCAATGTAATTGAGAGAATCGCTGAAATAGGCCCGCCACAGTGCAGAGCAGAGCTTTTCACAGTCTGAGAACTTACTCTGGTGGAGAAGCAGTGTCTTGCTGGCGCAGGCAGCTACTTTCTTGTCTTGGTCATACCCGTTGGTACAGGCCAGCACTGAGACATTGGTCAGAAAGAAACCCAGCTTCCAGGTAGAGAATTCCTTTTTATTGGATCCGGGGAGTAAGCAAGACATGGAGCTGTGCATAAATGTCTTTTAGTTCTTTCATAGGCGTGTTCTTGGGCGCCGACCAGGCGAAAGGGGCAGTCTTTTTTAGCAAGAGCTGTCAGAGGTCTAGCCCAATGTCACAGGTAGTTTTCAATGAACTGTCGAGGTAATTGCATACCCCTAGAAAAACTCCATGGCTCAGAGGCGTTAGTGGGAGCTTGATGTTTTGAATGGCATGAATACGGTTTGACTGTGGTTCAATGCCTTGGGATCGATGAGCAGGCCCGTGGTTAGCTTAGTTCCGGCACCACTGTCCTTTGTGGAGGGGCGATCTTGGCTCAGTGATGGATAGTGGTTCAGAACATAGTTTATTTCTTTTAGGTGGTCATTACGTTGTACTTTCATGAGAACATCATCTACATGAATCAGGTTACCTCTCATTCTAGCATCTGGAGGCAGGCCTTGTTCAGAAAGATGTTGAATTCAGCTGGTGAGTTAGCATAGCGGACACCTGTTGAAGGTGAACTGGCTTCGGTTGCCAAATGTGACGCATAGCTTGTGTTCAGTCTTCCGGGTGCACGGAATGGTCCAAAGAATCGGAGAGGCCACATCAAGTGTAGAAGATTGTAGCTCCTCTGATTGAGGTGTGCTTGTTCTAGCTGGGTCATGGGCCGCCATTGGCAACAGCACCCTGTTGATTCAGTTTCCTGTATAGTCAATGGTGGGTGCGCCATTTGCCGTTAGGTTTGAGGACAGGCCAGATGGGGGCTGAAGTAGAGTGCTGTTGCATGGACGGATGACACCTTTCTCAAGCATAGATTAGATGATCTCTGCACTGGTTCATGTGGCGATGGGAATCTTGTACTGTTTGACAAAAGTGGGAGGAGCATCAGGGTGCGTAGGGATGCGCACCGCGGA
>NW_024874663.1:0-1289 GCF_018340385.1 Cyprinus carpio
ACCTCTAACCTTCCCCATAAAGACAGCCCCTGGGAACTCCACCTATCTTTCTTTTCCTTGCACCACCTTTCAGTCTTGCTCCTCAGCAGTTCTCTTTTCAGCGCTGTGTCCTCTAAAAAATCTGACTCCCAGTGAATTTTCAAACCATCTGCACAAAAACTATATACCCTCCTCTTTGCCTCTGCTCTTTCAGCCCACTGACCAAGAACATGACTGATGACTTACCCACATTAACTCGTGTACCCCAGACACCTGGCAAAAACTGCTCCAGAATTTTACCAACCACCTCAAAGTCACGGTCTGAAGTCAAAAACACAGTTGTGTCATCTGCATAAGCGGCCACTTTGGCACATATGCCACCACCTCTCAGGCAAGTGAACCCCCCTAAGAGAAGGTGCTGCCCTCAAAGCCCCCCAACAAAAGGTTCCAAAAAGATAAAACATAGAGAAGGGGGGACAAAGGACACCCCTGCCGTACTCCCCTAACTGCTCCCACCTTTTAAATGTCCCATTTATCCTATCCTACTGAATACCTCTCTGTAAAGCAATCTAAGCCCATGCCCCTGAACACTGGACCAAACCCCATATGCCTCAAGGTTGCCTCCAGATAGGAATGTACCGACTGACCCCTGTCAAAGGCCTTCTCCTGATCTAAGCTCAAGAGTGCCAAAGGAAGCTGCCTTTGCTCAGCCCAGCTGATTACATCTCTAACTAGAGCCAAGTTCATAGACACTGACCTACCCCGCGCGCCACATGTCTGGTCTGACTGGACAACTGCTCCAATGACCTTCTTAGAGTCTCTCTGTCAAGACTTTTTTGCCAACACCTTGTAATCTGTAGTCAGCAAAGTATTGGCCTCCAATTCCTAACTCTTCCTTCGCCCCTTTCTTATGCAGCAACGTTACTAACCCTGTTTCTCATTGTCTCTACCAACTCCCCCCTTCTAAAACACTCCTGGTATACCCCCACCAGTTCCCCTTCCTACCCATGGCAAAACCACATCATAAAAAGGCGCTGCTGGAAGACCATCACACCCTGGGCCGTGCCTTTTTTCAAAGGAAGCCACTGCAGAACTAACCTCTTGCGAAGGTCAGGGGGGCCCTTCTGGTGCTCTCCTTTCTCCTCCTCTAAACTCCCTTCAGATTCTCCAAAAGACTTCCGCGCTATGGCGGAACTGGGTTGGAGTTCTTTCTCTGAATAACTCTCTATAAAACCCCTCAGCCACCTTCAGCATCCCCTTCCCCGATGTCTCCACCCCCATGCCCCTCAGAAACCCTCTATATAACTTTT
>NW_024874664.1:0-1829 GCF_018340385.1 Cyprinus carpio
TGTTGTAGGTCTATTGTGGAGAACCAAGCAGATCCTGACAAAGCATCCAGTGCATCATCGACTCGGAAGAGGGTAGTGGAATCTTTGATTGTCACTGTATAGTTTTCTATAGTCCAGGTGAGAAATGCCATGCGCCATTTTTTCTTGGCAATAAAATAACTGGGCGAGCTTCCAGGGGACTGTAGCTTTCTTTCAATGACATCTGCCTTTAACAGGCTGTCAACTTGGAGTCTGCATTTCAGCTCTCTGTTCTGGTGCTTTCTACTCTGTAGGCCTTCTGTTTAATTGGTGTGGCCTCACCTGTGCGCGGATTTGATGCTTTTGATGATGCTCGCAGGCGACCTCTGTCCTCTGAGTGTTTACTGGAATAATTTTCGCTGAGTATTTCTTTGAAGCAGCAGATTTTGCAGAGACTGAATCTCTGGGAAGGTGATTGGTGGTCGCTGCTTCATTTATCTGGACAGATGGAGCTATATCATGCACAGGGGAGATTGCACACTCCTGTCCCTTTCCCCGATACGACGCCAACAGATGAAACCAAATGAAACTCACCCAGGAGTTGACCTGACCGCAGCCTAACGCCATTCCCGGAGGGGATTTAAGATTCGAATCCACAGCTGTACCATTCTGAACCTCACTGAGAGAATGTGCCACAATGATGTCACACAATGGGTTGGGCATGAGAACACCATAATAGTCGGTGGCATGGGAGAAGCAGGTGTAGCTGCTGACACACAGGCTGTGATGAAGTTTCTCATAGCTGGAATCTTAGTGAGTAGCTAGCACAGATACGGCCAACGAAGCGGCCACTTCATGACCGCTTTGGGCGGGGGAATTTTCATGTCCCAAAGTTGCAGCATTTTGTTGTTTATGTCAAGAAGGGCATGAGGTATTTCCGTGAAAAATCAAACCCAAGAATGACTGGCTGGCAAGCTTTTCTCTGAAATTTCAAAAGTCTGTTGCCATACCTGATGTCCAAGTCTGATACCAATGGTTAGCTTGCCTAAAATGTCCAGGCACTGTCCATCGACTGGCGAGCTGGCAGAGAAGGGGAGGAGGTGTCATGGGGCGTTTTTCAATGCTGGGTGAGAGTTACGAAAATCTTAAAACCACAATGGAAACAATTAGAACCAGAGTCAATTGAAGTGCACACTTCAATGCCCTCCTTGATAATAGCCAAAAGATTGTAGAAGAGACAGAATCATCAGAGTGTGTAGTCATTCTTGTCGAGCATTAACTTGGGAAATCCTTCTGGGGCAGTGAGACGGTAGCTGATGTTTGCCCCTCAGCGGCAGCTAATGGAAGTTTCCCTGACGGTTGGAATCGAAGTGCGGGTATCGTTCAGGAACTTGAAGCGAAACACTACCTCTCTAGCGATGTGGACTGGCATCCTGTTTCCACAATGGAGCAGGACTGAAACTGCGTCTGTATCTGTTCGTATCATTCTTGTCATGTGACCACCTGGGTACTGATGGGACTGGCGTGAGGAGAGCGACGGTCACGTCTGTCATTGTCATGCCATTGACGGTCTCTCTGAGTAACAGGGGAAAGGAGGACAATGGTCATAGCAGGACCCTGTATCACGACCATGATACTGCTCAGGTGAGTAATTGTCCCTGCGGTGTTGTCTGTTATAATAGGGTTGTGGAGAGACACTGCGGCACTGTATCGAGCATCGTCAGAGGAAAACCTTTCAGTTTGGGAGTCCAGACGCTGAGCCAGGTAGCT
This sequence comes from Cyprinus carpio, assembly GCF_018340385.1. Classification (NCBI taxonomy): domain Eukaryota; kingdom Metazoa; phylum Chordata; class Actinopteri; order Cypriniformes; family Cyprinidae; genus Cyprinus; species Cyprinus carpio. The sequence continues at coordinate 1,729 of NW_024874664.1, forward strand.
GTGTTTCTCTCTTAATAGGTGTACTTCACTTTGTAAGCTGTTGACAGTAAGAGTCAGCTGCTCAACTGCATGCAGAAGCTTATCATCAGTAGATTTAGGGT
>NW_024874665.1:0-1737 GCF_018340385.1 Cyprinus carpio
ACAAGCTGATCAGAACCTAAATGTAGAAGCTCATTATTACGCAACCACTTACCTAAATAAATAAATAAATATATGTACAAAATTTATTCAGGTTAAGCTGAAGTGCTGATCTGCTTTACATTCCTGAACTGTACATATTCAATATTATAAAAAGAAAAGTCAAAGTCAAAGTGTTTTTCTTAGCTGTTGACTTACATGGAGGATCATAGGCCAATACTCCGTCTCCTGGTTTTTCTTGCTGCTGTAAGTGAAGATTCTGCCATTGTTCTTTCTCTCTTAAGAGCCTTTTAAAGAAAAATGATGGTTTAACTGGTTAAAAATCTTGAGAACTGATGGTAATGGAAACACAATCGCCTGTTTGAAACAAAGTGAGAGACTCGTAAAACTTACTGAGCAATCCTGAACTATGACCTGCTGATTAAAGAAAGTACAAGCACAAGCTTGTATTTGCTCAAAAAAACAAATGTATATATTTAGACCCATACTTTTCCACAAAAGATATAGTACGTGACCATACAGTTATTGTGCAATGTAAAAGTGATTTTCAGCTTGACACGTGAAAGCAGGACCTGTGATTCCAGTTCGTCTAGACAGGTCATTTCTGTCATCTGTTTTACTTCTGTGTCTTTATGTCGCCATTGACAAAATGACAGAAACACCAAACTTTGTTCAATCCTAATGACATACCGTTAATACAATTCTGATATCATTTCACAGTGTAGTAAACAACTAAAAGCATCTGAGCATTTGACACGCTTTAAACCTGTTTGTAAGTCAAACTTCATTCCACAGGTCGACATAAACCCTACTAAACCAGACCTACGTCCGCCATCAACGAAACCTGTTCAGCAATAATCTCTCTTATATTTCTATTCACTTACCCTGTTGAGTACCAGATGTGGTTCACAAGGGTCGCTGGAACGACCTCAATCTTCTGCTGTTTAAAGAGTCTGATGGTTGTCAGGTGTTCCTTTTGGTTGCTGATCAAGCAAGGCTCGCTCTTACTCTGAGTCCTCTCACTGAAAAATACAGCATAAGTCAGAGCTCCTACTGTATTCACAGCATTTACATTGCATGTTGCTTCATGTGGCCCTGTGTGTTTCTAGAGGTTTTCTGCTGGGGCGTACGCCAGATTACATATTATCGGGATTTATTTTAGGCGTTTTCCATAAAGGTTTTTTTATGGGAGGAGGAATCAGTGTAATTAAAAGCTGCGTTCTCGTGGAGTTGGGTCTTTTAAAAAAAACACTGTTTTTAACGCATATTAAAGCCACCGTGGACGCTTTTTTTTTTTTTTTCTTCTTCTCTTTTTTTATTTTGTATTTATTTTAATTATTTTTTTTTAGTTGCCATTACATTCAAATTAAGGCAAAAAGTATAAGGCCGATATAAGGTAAGTGTCGTACAGTTATCAAAGCATGTAAAACAGAACAACATACCCGATGACAAACATAAAATGAACTTAAAAACATATTATTTTTTTTAAAATGAGTGCTATAGGCAATAATAGTAGGGAAGTTAAGCATACATTTTGAAACAAGATGTAGAATGGTTTATATTTTATTAGCTGTCTGGTTTTGTGATCTCATATTGGAAAAATGTTTCAAAAATATAGACTACTCTTAAGATCAGTGCTACAAAAGATAATATATGATGGTTTCTTTTTTTTGAGTTATTTTGTTTTATGAGTAGCCTATAAAACTTTGCTAAAATAATTAAAAGATTAATAATGTACTT
>NW_024874666.1:0-1988 GCF_018340385.1 Cyprinus carpio
TGTCAGTTTTGATGCTGAATATAAGCTGCAGTGTTTCTGTATCAATCTGTTTTAAGTTTTAGTGTGACTTATCTCCACACTGACTATGACGACACGAGTCTGTCCTCAGTGAAGTGTCTCTTCACGCTGGAGGAGGAGTCCCGCTCATCAGCGCTCACACTTTACTAATATATTTGGAGAAAATAAAAATGCTGCTCTCTGATTTGTCACTGATTGTGTTTGATGATTTCCTCTGTTGTGTCTAATAAGGTAACAGTGAGTGTCATTGTCAGCTGTGAGTCTCTCTCTCTCTTTAGGGGCTGACAGGAGCCAGTTTCTTTAGTTTTGTTTGAGGGCCCGAGGAGAAACTTTGGTGCTGAATGAATTAGTTTTTTGGGGCAAACAAAGGGATGGAAAGCTGTCTGACACTTATTTTTTTGTCTTCAGTGGTTACACTTATCACTGCTAGTAAGTACACTCAGGAACAGATGAAATTCAATATATATTTTTAAACAGTCTATATTGTATTGATTTACATGTTATTCTATAACTTTTATATGGATATATTTTATTGTTGTATGCTTATTTTATGGATGTATCCCTCATGGACAGACAGTGTGAGTGTGAGGCTGGTGAATGGTGACAGTCGCTGTGCTGGTCGAGTGGAGGTTCTTCATGAGGGTCAGTGGGGAACAGTGTGTGTTATAGTTTTGGGGTAGACTGATGCTGCAGTGGTGTTAGAGAGCTGAGCTGTGGAGAGGCTGTTTGAAGCACCAAATGGTCTTACTTTTGGACCTGGATCAGGAAAAATCTGGATGGATGAAGTGCAGTGTAAGGATCAGAGTCTACACTGAAGGGCTGTGGATCATTAGGATGGGGTGAATAGATACAATAGCTTCTGTGCTGATCATAGTAAAGATGCTGGAGTCAGATGTTCAGGTAGTGATTCATGCAGCTCATGTTTTAATCACTTATCAACCTTTCTTCTCTTAACATATGCAATATATACGGTGCCCGTGAGAGGACATGGTCGGTTACACTAGTTTGTCTGGCCTCGAGATGCGCGGCGGTTAGTTTTTTTTTTTTTTTTTTTTTTTTTCTGGGTGTTTTTTTTTTTTTTTTTTTTTTATTTTTTTTTTTTTTTATTTTTTGCTTATGCTATTTTTTTGAGGGGTTGAGGGACAACATGGTTTTAATGCCGTGGCCACGAGTTAAAGCGTAAAACAAACCTTGCGGGCCATAGCAACCCGGGAATTATCAGAGGTATCATTCCTATTTTATTTGAATTACGAAAATTATTAATTATGTATTATCGAACATATTCATTTTAAATTTTATAATAAAACATGCCTTGGCTACGGGACTTTATTGCGTCCATTGTGATAGTCCAGCATTCAAATGAAGTTTATATCATGAATAAATAATAAATAGAATTGAATAATTGTTATAATGAATGAAATAATAGATTCTTTGTAAATGAAAGAGAGAGAGAAACTTCTTTACGCTATTTATCATCACCATTCACGTCAAAACTTTATTGGCATAATTGTCAGATGAATGATAAATAAAACCTGGTGTGTTTTAATTTACTAAGTGAAATAGTTATAGCCCCGTCACGCAACACCTAGAGCCCGCATGGTTAATATAATAATTTAATAATAAAATATTTTCTATAATAATATAAGATTTTCTTAATTCAAAAATAAAAGTATTATAATAAAGACATCTCCTGATAATCCCTTGTTGCTGTGGTCCGCGCGGGTTTTGTTTTCACGCATTAAGCTGAAGTGGCCAAGAGAAAACTAAGTGAACCGACCATGTCCTCTCACAGGCACCGTAAATATACAACCAATTTTTATACAATTTGTTTCTGAACTAGTTATAAGCATAATAAAGTTACAGTAATGGTGAAATTGTAATTCTGAAATGACCCAGGATTTATTTACAATATTCAATCGAAGGATAAGACTAATCACTCAGCAGTCGTTGTTTGTTTGTAACATTTACAG
>NW_024874667.1:0-1836 GCF_018340385.1 Cyprinus carpio
TGATAAGTGATTAAACAATGAGCTGCATGAAATCACTTACCTGAACATCTGACTCCAGCATCATAACTATGATCAGCACAGTTGCTATTATGTTTACCCCATCCTTTTGATCCACAGTCGCTAGTGTAGACTCTGATCCTTTACTACCTCCATCCCATCAGGCTTTTTCTGATCCAGGTCCAAAGTAAGGAAATATCTTGTGGTGCTTGTAAAGCCTCTCCACAGCTCAGCTCTCTACACACCACTGCAGCATCAGTCATATCAGTTCCATCATCACACTGTTCCCCCACTGACCCTCATGAAAAGAACCTCCACTGCGACCAGCACAGCTGACTGTCACCATTCACCAGCCTCACACACTCACACACTGTCTGTCCGCAGAGGATGCACATCATAAAATAAGCATACAACAATAAAATATTATCCATATAGAAGTTATAAGAATAACATGTAAGAAATCAATACTAATATAGAATGTTTTAAAAATATATATTGAATTTCATCTCGGGGTCCCTGAGAGTGTACTTACTAGCAGTGATAAGTGTAACCACTGAAGACAAAAAATAAGTGTCAGACAGCTTTCAAATCCTTTGTTTGCCCCTCAGAAAACTAATTAATTCAGCACCAAAGTTTCTCCTCTGCTCCCTCAAACACTGAAGAAACTGGCTCCTGTCAGCCCTCCCTAAAGAGAGAGAGGGCGACTCACAGCTGCCAATGACACTCATATCTGTTACCTTATTATTAGACACAACAGAGGAAATCATCAAACACAATCATTGACAAATCAGAGAGCAGCATTTTATTTTCTCCATATATATCAGTAAAGAAGTGTGAGCGCTGATGAGAGCGGGGACTCCTCCTCCAGCGTGAAGAGACACTTCAGTGAGGACAGACTCAGAAAAGTCAGTCATAAGTCAGTGTGGAGATAAAGTCACACTAAACTTAAAACAGATTGATGGACAAGAACACGGCAGCTTTAAGTATTCAGCATCAAAACTACGGACTGGTGAACACGGCAGACACAAGCCTCTAATGACTGGACTGCTCGCTTAAGACACTTACTAAAAACTTTACTTCACAGAGAAAATATGGCGGCTTGTTATAAATATAGCAAAAACAATGGAAATGAGGCCTATTTAGATGTAAGCTGTAAATAAGCATTGGTTTATATTCCAAATATAATAATGGTGACATTTATATATCAAAGACATTTGTAGCTGTAGATGGGTGTTTCATGCTGCAATTCATGATTTAAATCAGCAGGGAAGCAAAACACTTCTTATTGAAGAAAAGAGACAGGCCTTAAGAGTTCTAGGAGGATAAACCTTCAGAAATTAAAAATAAATAAATAAATAAAATAAAATAACAAGAAAAACAAAGAAATAGATGACTTAATAGAAACAAATATAGTTCATGTGTAATAAAATTTGCCCTGGAATTTATATTTGAGTTTTCTTTCAACTTTATGTAGTATATTATGTATTTATTTGTACATTTATTTTTATACTTTTTACCTTTTATTTACTTCTATTCTCTCATTTTATTTTTTTTATTTAATTTATCTATGTATTAATTTCATTTTATTTAATTTTTTAATGTATTTTATGGTTTGGCCTTTTTTTATATTTATTTATTCCCACATGTATTTATCTCCAGATTTATTTATTTATTTTTACTCTGCTTACTGACGTAACCTCTGTTCCCTGAAAAGGGAAGGAGACGTTGTGTACAGCTTAAGCTGATCGCATTGGCTAAACACCGAGCTAGACATGCACTTGTGGAGCTTACCATGGAGCCTCAACAAACTGCATCAGGACACTTTTATTCAAATGACCA
>NW_024874668.1:0-1824 GCF_018340385.1 Cyprinus carpio
GACACCTTTATTTTCTGTTTAAGTACAATGTCAAAAGGAAATAAGAACAAACTAGAAGCTGTTCTTCAGCTCGGGGATGCATTTGTTGAAGAGATACAGGCAAGTTTCATTCTTATATTCACAAATGTGTAATTAATTAACTCAGATAGCCACGCCTATGTTTCTCACCCATTTCACATTTCATTACATGTGCATAAAGAAAGCGTAACACAGAGTTACACACAAACTCAGAAGGCTGAAGTCACAGGACAACCTAAAAAGAGTATGAGCTGGTGGAAGAGGGACTGCATTGATGGGCAGCATGTGACCACCAGCAAAGCGGAGAGAAAAAGAAAGTTCATCTGCTGGTTGAGTGTACATCTTATCAAATTGATGTCAAATACTTGAAATGAAGAGTGATGTGTGATTTAGAGAAGCTGCTGGTTGATAATGCTGTTGTTACTCAATATTCTGTATGCTTTTTATTCATAATGTAAATTACATTGCATGCAAATGTATTTAGGTTTTGATAGTTTCCATGTTGCAAGTTTGCCAAAGGTTTCAGCTTTTATTTTTGTACATCTGGCAAAGAGTTTGAAAGAACTGTACTTAATTCTAATGTGGTTTATGTTATTTTTACTTCCAAACAGTTGGTGCTGGTACTTCTCCATGTTGTAGTTCCACCATCACAACTTCATGTACTAGCTACTAAAAATCCTGGTAGGTAGTAGAAAAACTACTTTAAAAACACTTTTTACTTAATATGGTATGCTTCAAATAAAAACAATGATTTTACGTAAAAAAGGAAGCCTCACATTATACCTGCACTTTTAGCTATGTTTAGCAACTAGTCATCTAATGATGCTTCTTTTCTAAATGCTTTTCTACAGTCCCCAAACATGCCTCAAATATTAAAGTTACCACAATTTGGTGCATTCAGCCCTGTCAACATGACAGAAATAGGAGAACTTTTAGACAATAGCATCACTGTTTCTCCAGCAAAAATCACATGGTTGTTGTTTTAGTTTTCACAGTTAAGTGGGCAGCACTACTTACAGCCAGCACCTACACAGAATATTAAGGGTCATGGATTTGATCGCCCATTTCCAACTATCCTTTCACCCTCTGCCTTCTCTGCTATCACTGGACTGTCCCTGTATTAAAAGCAATGGAAATGCCTCAAAAGAAGTCAGTGGCTGTAATATTTCAGGTTACTAAAAATGAACTGAACTGAAGACCATATTAGACCGCATTGGCAGTTGCATCCTTTCTTTGGTTTGAGAAGGTACACTGACAAACATAAATGGGGTGACCTTGTAGTTCATTGTCATTTAAAGCTGTTCTATAAATAGTTTTTCAGACTGGCAAAGTGAATGCAGATGCTTTTCAGAGGAGCTTTCTGCAATATGTGTACTGCAGCTCTGAAGAGGACCAACTTCTGGAAAAAGGAGCCATTTGTCTGTCCAGCCTGTAGTCCTGAAACGGTGGCTGTTTCAGTGGATGGCAACAGAAAACTCTACAGGTTCCAGAAAGCAAACCAGTGAGTTTTGTGTACACATTAAAAACAGCCAATGTATGTATGTCCTTGCTATTAACATCATAATAATATAGTTCTCATTTTGTTATCTAAAATTAAGCTGTTGATACTGTAGCTGTTGAATATAATAGCCATGTTAGACGTCGTAAACTTGTTTTTTTAAGTGTCATGTAAATACAATTATTATAATTTATTATTATTATTATGTAAAACTCACTACAGTGGTTATCCAGAATATGTTTTGTTGTAGGAGTGAAGAGCCAGGGTTTTTTGATGGAGTGTTTTTATCCCAAGACTCTGAGGTGTCC
>NW_024874669.1:0-2005 GCF_018340385.1 Cyprinus carpio
ACATCTATTACCTTTTAAATGCACACACTTTACTTAAACACAAGTAACATCCTGTTTAGGGGAGAAAAGTAAGACAAGTTCAGTTACAGGTCTTCTTAAACACTTTAGGAGTGCCGCGGACGAATCACTCTATACCTACAGTCCTGACAACATTATCTCTTCTGCTGGGAAAGCTTTTTTGATGACCACTTCGCCATTGGCCAGTGGTTCCTGGTGCTGCATTGTCTTTCATCAAGATGACGTCTCCTTCTTTGCAAGTTAGGCCTTGTATGTCACGCCACTCCGGCACACGACTTCTTGCAGGGCGCTCAGGTATTCACGCTGCCATTTGTGCCAAAAATGTCTCTGCGAGATGTTGTACCAGCTTCCATTGGTGACGGATGATCTCTGCCTTGGCCAAAGTCATCAGGCATGGAGGCGCATTTATGGGGCTCCCTGTCCTTTGCGTCAGAAGCTACGGGAGGGGGGTGAGTATGAGAGGGTTCTCGGGTCAGGCTGACACAGGCAGTAGGCCCCGTGATTCATACCTGCAACACACCCCTCTGCTATGTGAGCGTGACCTAGGACCTCCTGTGTCATCGAAGAGAAGCGTTGTTGCAGGAACATGGGAGCCCAGGATGTGCGACGGGCCACTCCCCGATAAGTCAAGCCTCCCAGGCACCTCCCATATGGGAGGCGTGCGGGGGATTGAAAATCCATGTGCATTGTTGGTCTTGTAGGTAACGTTGCATGTCTTGCGTCATCTTCCACGAGTCATTCTTCTTGACTAGCACCAGTAAAACTTCGTGCCTCTGTCAGACTAATATGTGCGGCGGGCTCTGCGGAGAAAAATCTCGTTAGAGCATGTATGAAACTAGATGCAATCAGTGTCTCTATCACTTCAATCGTGTACAGCACGCACACAAGACAGGTGAACATTACTGCCCACTTTTGCTGTTGCTGTCCACCTCGTCTCGAAGGTGATAACCTCCCAGGGCCGAACACGTCAAAGCCGACGTAAGTGAACGGTGGGGCAACTTGTAGCCGGTCTGCAGGCAGATCTGCCATCAGCTGATGTTCTTGCTTGCCACGCAGTCTCCTGCAGGTGACACATTGAGACAGAGTGCCTCTGATGCATCTCTTTCCGCCCACCAGCCACAGTCCAGCGTCCCTGATGGCCCCCTCTGTAAAGTGTCTGCCCTGGTGTTTTACCTGCTCGTGATGGTGGCGCACAAGGAGAGTCGTTAGGTGGTGCTGAACTGGGATGATGAGGGGATTGGTGCGGTTTATCTCAAGGCCAGACTGAGTGATGCGTCCACCCACTCTGAGAAGTCCAAAGCTGGTCAACCACTGGGCACAGCTTTGCAATGTTGCTCTGTTTTGGAATGTCTGACTTACTCTGAATGTTACTGAATTCACTAGGATATCTTTCCTGCTGCATGTTCTTGATCAGTAGTTTCTTTGCTTTTTCCAGGTTCTCTGGCGTGATTGCTTTCTTACAGGTATGCCACCCTCTGCAAGTTTTGTCTTTGTCCGTTTGTCTGAAACACTGGGCTATGTGAATCAGGACCGCAAGTGCTCTTAACACAGAAGTCCACTTTGAGAAGCGCTCGAAGCGTTCAGTTCCTAAGCTGGGCTGTGTGATTTCAGTGACTAGCGTTGCGACCTGAGGTCTGATCTCAGAGTCTAATTCTGGGTCAACTAGATCAAACAGTGACTGATGATCAGCTGGAGGCTTACCAGACAAGAAGGCGGGTCCGGTCAGCCAAGTTGGTGTCTCTCAATGATGCAGCAGTAACGGATCTGGAGCCATGGTCGGCCGGGTTGAGCTCTGAGGGAACATACTTCCACTGTTGGGGTGACGTTGCTTGTCTGATGCGTTGGACCCTGTTGCTTACATAAACATAAAATCTTCTCTGCTTATTGTTAATATAACCTAACACAACTTTGCTGTCAGAATAGAAAGTGACAGAGTTCATGTGCGAGTCCATGCTACTCACAACAGTCTCAGCTATCTCGACCGCAA
>NW_024874670.1:0-1854 GCF_018340385.1 Cyprinus carpio
TTTTTTCTCTTCTCATATCGTACTGATATGATGATGTGACATTTGTTCTGTTTGTATCTTCATGTATGTGTAGTGGACACACTAGAGCATTATGATGGCGTCATCATTATTGGACGTAGAACTTTCAGGTGTAACGAGTGAGTCACACAGAACTGCAATTTAATATCACTCTTATATATGTTCCACATGATATATTGAACATCGTTTGGCCGGTCATCATGGCTTTATCAGGATAATCTAATGGTCAGACAGTCATGAGGAGAATGAGATGAATGACACAAGCTGTGTTACACATTACAATGTGAGGTTTTATTTCACATGTGTATCAGAGGAGATCAGGAGGAGTATGATGATGTGAAGAACAGCTTAATGAAGATGAGGGAAACCCTGTTAGGTATGTTTTTTGTCATGCACATAATGTACTTTTAATCATAATGGCTCATTTAAACCCCTATTTTAAACTAAATTGTGATGCATTTATAAAAATGAATGTGAATTTGCTTTGTTTTTTAAAAACAGACTATGATGATGTGGGGGAGGAGTCAAATAAAGAAGGAGGGGGCCATATGACTCAGTGATACACACCCTCTGCCTCTGTTCATGCGAAATAATACAGTTACTGGAGGCTGCTGGGAGATTCTCATATTGCTAACGTATCTAATGCCTAATGTTTTTTATGTTATTTTAAATATCTTTGTATGAAAAGTTAGATGCTTTGCAAAATTCAGTATCAACAAATTTAAATATTTGTATTTTAGCATTTGGTCTTTTTATTACTATTTTGATATCAATGCACTTTCACCTAATAAACAAAAGATATCGTTTTCAACATCAAACTAATCACAAAAAATACTTTTAAAAGAGCGATTAGAGAAAAGAAAGAAAGTTATGCTATAAATGTTTAAAGAGAGTATTTTTAGGCACTACTGTACTTTTAGGCTGCTGACAGCATTATTTACCTAAATATAATGATAAAAATAGATTTACCAGATAATAGATATTATAAAGCTTCATGTTTTTTCCATAAGCTTACTGTCATAGCATCAGTTCTGTGTACTCGTTAGCTTGAATTAACTTGCTTAAGAGAGAGTATAATTTAAGATTTTTATTTACAAGAAATATTACTGGGAAAGAAAAAGGTATATACATCATACTGATACATTTTGCTAGGTTTGATTTCCTCACACACTCTCTTTTGTCGCGGCATCGTTCCTCCAACACATCCTTTTCATATTCTTGCTTTTGTCTTCTGATAATGATGACATTTTTCTGCTTCTGCTTTCTTTGGATGAATGGGTCTTGTGGGAGCTGTTGAGCACAATCAGAAATCCAGGAATGTGGCTTTGTATATTTGTGTGTGTGTGTATATACATAATACACAGAATGAGAGAGAGATGAGATTCAAACAGAATATTATCAAGTTTAGTCCTTTTATGCACACTATGAACTATTTTATTGTATATACTGGTTGATAGTGTAAATACTATATCGCAAAAGAAGCCTTGGATTAATTTATTTAAAGGAAAATGATATAAACACTTTGAAAAATTTTATGTAACCAACATTGATGCAAATGCACGTGCGTTTTACACTAGATTTTTTTCTCATTTCAGACTTCTTTAACTGACCCTTATGTCAAATTAGTTTATTCAGTGTGAATTTTCTACATCGAAAACACATTTACTCACCCTCTTTTAATCCACCATCAAAAACTTTGTTCTCCGGAACCCATTTTCTTTTCCTTTTGGCGTTGTGTGATAAACCACCATGTGCAAATTTATTATTAAAGCATTTTCCTCTAATCGGACCTTTACTTTTTGCGTTTTGTTTTAAAGGTGCCATGTCTCACGTTAA
>NW_024874671.1:0-1880 GCF_018340385.1 Cyprinus carpio
TTTAAGTGTAGTAAGTTACCTATTAAACTGTCAAATTTTCATAAACAAGCCCTAAAATCCTGGAAGATTGCTTTTAAGCATAATTTCTCCCCACACACGTGTATTCTTTGGAACAATGAAAATATTTTGTTTGGTAACAAATCACTTTTTTCATTGAATGGGTGAATGAAAATATCTTTTTTGTTTCTGATTTGTTCAATGCTGATGGGGACCTTCTTTCCTTACCTGATTTTGTGTCTTTGAAAGGTGCAACAATCTCACTAAGAGATTTTAATAAGGTGACTAGTATTCCTGTCAGTTTAAAAACTTTGTTTAAAGCGCATTTATGTTATGGCTGTGGAAACAACTATTTTCTCCTACACTTGCGGTTAATTTGTGTTTATTTATTTGATAAAAAATACACAACTTTTTTATTAGGAAAATGCTCCCTCTTTTCTTCAACTCCAGGATGCCCATCTAAAGTTAACACCCAAATGGAGTGATCTGTTATCCGAACTCTGATTTAAAAAAACTTATGGACCTTTTTCTCTCACAACAAATTATTTATCCCCAGTAAAATTAAAAGAACTCCATTTCAAAAATTGTTCATAGATACTACCCTTGTAATTTATTTTTGAGCAGATTTTTTGAGAATATATCTTCAATGTGTTCATTTTGTAATTCTGATGAAGAATCTATTTTTACATCTGTTTTTATCATTGCCCATTCTCCAAATCCTTTTGGTCAGATGTTACCATGTTAATTTTTTTCTTGCTGTAACAAAAATGATAGAATTCAACAGAATCTAATGACACACAGTGTCAGATTTTTCATATTCCAAGGGACATTAATCTGGAGCATATTGTTTTATTGCTTTTGTCTTCTGGGCAAATTTCACCTACATAAAGCCAGAGCCATCCATTGCAAAACCTAACTTTAGAATGTTTTCATCTGATATAAAGTCCCTTTTTACTTCCCCTCTCTTTTTAAGAATATGTCAAACCAAGGGAACTCAAAGGCTTCAAAAAAACTTGTAACATTATTATTGAGTCTATTGTGTTATCTCTTTAAATGATCCTTTCTTTCCTTTTACATATTGTTTTTTGTATTTTTTTATTATTATTTTTTTTTTTTAATCTTTGATATGTCTTGTAAATTTGTGTCTCTATCCTAACCTCTCTTTGTGATGGTGTCCTCGCTTGCCCCCTGTTGCTTCAAATATGTTGCTATTCTTTCAACTGCAATAAAAAAAAAAAAAAAAAGGTTTATCAAAGACATTTGTATATGTGTCCAGCAGATGGCAGCAAAGCTCTTATTATAAAGAGGACCAGACGAATCTTGTCTTTGTGTCACCACATGAGGGAGCTTCTCACTTTTTTCCAGACAAAAAAAATTCATTCACAGCTACATTTCAGATACAAATCTAATTTATTCTAACACTCAGAATGATGTAAAAATAAAAAATAAAAACAAAAAAGGGCGCTCGATGAAGAGGATACTTATCTACAATCAAGCGGAAACGAACCTGCAGCTCCATATACTGTCCTGTCAGCGGTGAGAAGCTGGAATGTTGTGTGCTGCTTTGAATGACTCTGTACCTGCAGGTAAGGACAATTTCCGACCAAACGAATATTAAAAGAATCATAAATTAGCAGGACATTACCATGTTTTCATGTATAACTGCAGCATTTGTGTAGATTAAATTGTTGTGACGTCACACAACAGGCAACTGTACTGGTTTTATATTGATGGAGAAAACATCTGCACTGGGTTCTAATGTTATGTTAAGCACGATTAAATCATAATATGTTGTAAACGTTATTATAAAGTGATTCATATGGATTATAGTGAAGATGTATTTTAAACGTCTTACAGGTTGCTGAATTACACATAACTCAACA
>NW_024874672.1:0-1867 GCF_018340385.1 Cyprinus carpio
CTTTATGCAAGAACTTTTAGCTTCACTATCACTCAGTTATTTGTGAATGATTTAACAATCTCTTGATTGTTTACTGGTAAAGATTTGCACTTATGAAGTTCTTCAGTGAAGTATAACTTGTTGTTTGATGTCTCATAACACAGATTATGACCGTGCCAGAAAGCTACAAGCATTACTCAGCAACTACTGGAGAAGCACCGCCAGTACCCCAGTCTCGTGTGGTATCTCTCTGATCATGATGACACTCTTGTAGAATGGGATGGCTGGTATCGACTCTTCATTAATGGAGTCGGTGCCAGATGCCTGAGTGGTGTTTAATTATATGTCATGTGGAAGCATTAGTTCTCTCTGGCTTGGTGGCCCTCATCCTCCAGCTAGAAGATGGAGTAGTTACTCGTGAAAATCTTTGGTTCTAAATCGATTATCAGTGCAGTCGCTACAGATTTTGAACCAATCCAAGTTAAAGCTTGTCCTGGAAATTGTATGTCTACAAATTTACCAGATTAACTCTTTCAATCCCGTACAAGTGTATTGTGCAGGTATTGTATTACTTTCATTCATCATTATATCTGACAGGCTTATTATCAGTTGTACTGTTGGTTTTTCATATTATTGTATCTTGAATAAATTAATCCTGAACTTTTTATAATGGTACCTTTCACCACTAAGTGTGGACCCTGCTATAACTACACCAGTCTGGATGAGCCTTGGAGAGCCACTGACAACTATTACTATAATAACTATTACTACTATGGCATGTGTGATTATAATGTGGAGTGGAATGGCTGGTACAGGATGTTCTACAATGGTCAAAATGCCCAGATGACAGAATCATGTGTTAATTATGGCATGTGTGGCACTTATTAACCCTTATCACTCAACGCACTCATCCACAGCTGGAAGATGGAGTGGTCACCGTCAGGTCTGTGCTTCTGACTGGTATAGCTGCTGTGCTTACACTCCCACCCTATAAGAGTCAAAGCCTGTCCTGGAAATTACTATGTTTATGAGTTTGTCAAGCCAATACTTTGGTGGAGCTTACTGTGTAGGTGAGTATTTACTCATAAGTAATTTATTAATTTACTTTTCTGGGGCTTGTTTACAAATTATTTACTGAGATTAAAAAAAAAAATATTTCTTAGTATCAGAAGCCTCAAACCAGTCCATCCCATCAGTGTCTACAACAACAGAGACAATCCCACCCATAGAATTAATTACTCCACCAATCACAACCACTGGTAAAGTATTGTCTTGTTTCATTTATAAACTCTCATGTGTATCTTTTTGCACATATTTTCATTACACACAGTCTCTAAAATTGTCCTGTTTCTGTTGCATTAAACAAAAATGTACAGCTAAATTAACGTAATATGAGTAAAACTCACATAAAAATTAGTAATGCAGCTACAAAATGAGAATGCAATATAAATGAGAAGGAAAGACAACAGTTGTCTAAAGACTCTGTGGTACTTGACTGATTCTGTTGTTTCTCTATTATAATAACAGTATATATAGACTTTTAGGATGGTTAATCAGAGTAAAGTACTGAACCAAAGTGTTGTTTTATTCATAATGAAAATGATATCACCACTGTTTCTCAGACTTCTTTAGACTCCTTTCATAAACTCAAACTGTTTGCAGACTCCAACCACCAGAGGCAGGAAATAACCTAACAGCATGTATACTCATGGATAAAAGATAAAAGTCAGAGGGAAAATTGATAGCATTTCAAGTTTTTTATTTTGGGGAAATTTAATAGAGTTTATTTTCATAGCGCATTTGGCACAAAGAAGATTTTTTTCTCTCTCCATGATAGGGGCCCCCCCTTAAAAAGTGGTCTATGCGACCACCACACACAAATCCCTTT
>NW_024874673.1:0-1965 GCF_018340385.1 Cyprinus carpio
ATTTATTTGATCAATACAGAAAAAAATCATTTTGTGAAATATTATTGCAATTTAAAATACCGTTTTATATTTTAACATACTTTAAAATATATATTCCTCTGAACAGCACACACATTCATTACATTCAGAACAAAAATCTATCTTAAATATACTGTAATATTTGATTTAAATGCTGTTGTAGGATAACAGAGTGACACCTGTCTCAACGATTTGGTTTCAGTCCATCAGTGATGACATCATCCATAGTATTATCCGGTGCTGAGATTTCCTTCACCATCTCAGCCTATACATCAACACACAATATGTTTGGATACAAAAGTCTGCAAAATATGTTATTATTTGCAGATCATGAGACATTTTATTTATCATTTGGTAGTGAGTCATGTGATCAATTAAAAAGGTCACTTTGACCCTTTTAGAGCCACTGCCATTAGTGACAAATCATCAATAATATGCAGTAGTAGACTCTTTTGCTAAAAAAGGACAGCAGACTGTTAATATACACACAAACCAGCAGAATTTAAGAATAAGTTTTGAGTTATTAATCAAATACATATGGACTTACCTAGTTACAATTAGTCCGTTATAAAGGAGTTTTTTTTTTTTTTTGAGTAGATGAATGTATGAAGAATGTGCTTCATCTCCGAACCTGAGAGAAGCTCATCAGCATCTTCATACCCAGATGCAGTTCTTCAGAGATGAAACTCCCTGTTAAGAAAAGCAGAACAGTCAGAAACGGTTCATCATTACAAACAGACTGAATCCCTCCTTTGGGTCGTGAAGAAGACAAGACAACACAAAAATTAATATTCACATTTACAAGAGTATTATAGAGAGAAATCTCTTTATTGGGCTTATTAGCAAATACACATGCACTGTATCCTCACATGAACCTATTCCTCACTGCCTTCCAGAAAAACACACACACACACACACACCTGCACCTACACTTACAATTATATGAACACCTGCTTATGACCCTCTAAAAATATACACAGGAAGAGACGCTGACTAACACACACACACACACACACACACACACACACACACCCCCCCGTCTCCCTCTCCACACACACACACACACACACACACACACACACACACTCTCTCTCACACGCACACACACACACACATGAACATGCACCTGCAGCTCTGTGGTTTTCTGTCAGGAATTCTGTGGTTTTATCAAGAATTTTGCGGACCTGCACAGGTGAGTCTAACATGCCCTTTGTGGGAGCAGTCAGTGTGGTTTTTCAGGGAGAGAGGACAGTCCCACAGGTGAATCTCATTCCCTCTGCACTCGACTTTGTTCATCCACACAACACCTTCACCAGCACCAAAGGACTGAATTCCCATCAGCCCTCAGTGCTGCTCCACAACCCAGCTGCCTGCAGACCACCTGAGCATCGCTGATGTCCCACTGATCATCACAGACTGAGCCCCACACAGCGTTATGATACACCTCCAGCCTCCCAGAGCACCGGCCCTTCTCTCCACTCAGTCTGAGAGGAACATGATCTAAAACACACACATCAACCACTGACTAGCTTCAGCACAACATTAACAACAAATTTAAAGTGGTTATACATACAAAATCATAATAAACTTACTTGAACACTGTCTCTTGTATGGAGATGGTGAGCTAGAACATGTCAGAAAACTCTGAGGTGACTCACTAATCTGATCCTCTGAGATTAAAACATGTAAAAATTTAATTTACCACTGAATAGAACAAAATCATTAAAAGACAAAAAAAATAATATTTAAATGGAAAAAAAAAATGACAATTTCAGACCATCTTAAGTCAGTTAAATATCATCTTGCCTGAGCAGGTGATTTTGGCGCCTTCATTATCACAGTCATCCTGTCCCCAGGCTGAAGATGGACACTGCCATAAAGTTGAATCATGTCGCCGACATTTCAGTTTATCAAGCCAGTTACGAGACTGCAGTCCCTCTGAATAAC
>NW_024874674.1:0-2016 GCF_018340385.1 Cyprinus carpio
TGGTCCTTCCTGTTCCCTGTCCATCTATGTTCCTTTAGCCAGGTGTTCCCCATTTCGTCTATTGTTCCAGGTGTGTTCCCCTTTATGGATTTGTTTCTGTATACTCTTAACACGTGTCTATCTGCGTGTCATGCGCCGTTGCTCCATGTTTTATATCTGATCACAAAAAACCCCTGTGTTTTTTAACTCCTGCGTCCCTAGTTGGGCCCGTTCCTCTCCCTTGGGTTTGTCTTAATTTAACAGGTCAACAGTTTGTGTCAGTCATCTCCTCGTTTCCTCTTCCCCTCTGATGGGACCATTGACAATATTGTAAAGATGTTTGACTCTACTCGTTCGCGCGTGTTCCCAGCGTTTTGATACTTTTTTTCAAAACTATTCACTCCAACTACAACATGTGACAGGATTTTTTTATATTTTAAGAACAGAATTATGGATGATGTGGAAAGGGACGAACGCTCAAACAAGAAGTTATAGATACTGTCCTCAAAGATCACCCACTTGCCGCAGTGTAACAAATTTGAACAAGAAGACTTCCTATGGGATAGTTTGAACTGTTGGTGCTATTGTACCGTTGATAGTTTAAATCTTGGGGTTTTATGTTTCACCAAGTGTTCTTTTTTTTGTATTTAAAACTTTTATGCCTTTTTTGAGATTTGTTTTTGATTTTTGGCCTTGGTAGTAGCAATAAAAAACTTTCAGACCAAAAATTTTTTTTTGTGTGCATTTGAATAAGACATTACACAAACCACAGAGTCAAATGTCTGATCTTGCAACTTTTAATGCACAATTGCTGCAGTGACATAATCAAATGCATCCTAAATATATAGAAGCATAAGTAGACCATCAGTTTACAGCCCTCAGCATCATCTGTAGCAAGTACTGCAGTTTTGTGAGTGGATAATGCTGAAAAATTGCCATTACTGGATGCATTAAAGTAATAATAATAGAAAGAAAAAAAAAAACTATTTGTCTCACATATTGTTTGATCAGGTGTGTTGATGTCGATAAATATGAATATTACTCCTATGCATCATTTCACTAGCTGGGAAGTGTTGTTATATGTATAAATCAACAAACTTGTAACACGTTTAAAAAGTCATATTTCTTTCTCTATAAACCATAAGAATTACATTAAACAACTTGGCCATATTATGACATAATAATGCTAAACAGCAGAACATTAGAAACCCCAGCAGCTCATGTTTTACTTAACGTTTTTACATTATTACACGGCTCTGTGGAATACATGATTCTGATTGGCCAGTCGTGACATTCTGAGGTATATTATCCCTGGATAACAACCGGTAAAAGCTGATAACAGGCTCATCCTGGTAACAGCAGTCGGCGCTGTACTCTTGCTTGAACTATTTTTGTTCTTGGTGGAAGCTTTGCGTTTGTTTAGCTAATAAAATATTAAAACTCGATTCAAAATGGTGTACAATTGTTAAATTATGTTTTATACAAACCCAGCTGCTGCCAATTTGCTACGATTGTTTTGTACGCTGTAATGGAGAGAACTATCTCGATGTATCTCGATGTTAATATCTTATTCACAGAAGCAGAGCAAGGATTTCATGTATACAAAGAAGTGTCACAATATGGAAACATATCAGGAGGTAACAAGACATCGAGGTACGATATAAATCAGCTGTTTTTTTACGTTAGAAATATGGAAATTTTGAGAGAGAGAGAGAGAGAGAGAGATGAAAGTTGTGTTTGTGAATTACCTGCATCTGTGTATCTCTTTCTACAAAAATAAAGCTGCGAGTTTAGTTAAAACAGCGATTTTACCTCCTCGTTGTTGAGTAATATAATGTAGCGATCCAGTATCAGAGCTATTTTATTAATAAAAGTCTCGGGGCAGCGGGCCGTACACAAGTTTCTCTGCTCTGATTTGTGTGTGTGTGTGTGTGCGCGCGCGTCAAGTGGCGCATTAGGTTTTTATATACACTGCCGTTCAAAAACAATTCGATTTTAATGATTTTTACTGGAGTCTCTTATGCTCATCAAGGCTGT
>NW_024874675.1:0-1689 GCF_018340385.1 Cyprinus carpio
TCACAAAATGGCAGCAAGATCAAGGTAACCTGAAAGATTCTGATGTAGTCATGATCTTGGACCCCTCGACTCCCCTGTGCTTTGATGGCCCATTGGTAAAGTATTAAAGATCTTCTTGGGCAAGGACGCCTCGTTAGAGTTGCTGAGATAGAAATCAAAGGGAAATCTTTTAGTTCGGCCCTGTTAGCCGGCTTATTCCTTTACCCTTTATTAAGGATTAGTCTTGGTATCATGTCATTGTGGGATTTTTCTAGAATTGAAAAAATAATATGATAGTCATATTATTTGGGCAGGCCCGTGTTTGAGAAAGACTCATGACAGGGTAATTGTTAGCTCCACCCACTGTTGATTAGCCAGCTGCACCGTATTCGTACTCCAGATAAGGGCCTTTAAAAGTGGGAGTTGCTTTAGAGCAGCAAAAGCAATCAGTTAACACGTCCAGTGTTTACCTGCTCTGGATTCTTTCATATGGTGTTGTGCCGTGTACACAGATGTAAGTTTACTCGTTTGTTTGGGTATGGTTTGGATTTTGTTTGTAATTCCTTGATTGTTTAACTTTATTTGTTTATCTTTGTTTAAGTTCAGAAACCAGTCTGATTACACCTGTTGGGAAGAATGATTGTACTGGCATTGGTGAAATAAACATGCAAATGGATGTTGTCTCAAGGTGTTTTAACTGACATCCCATTGTGATGTCTCTACCTAATAAGTAATATCCTAAGAGCTTTTACAGATACTTTAATGTGAAATGCAAAAATGGCCCGTGAGGTCAGCAAGTCACTGTTAATATTGGGATTACATTGAACTCAATCATTTAAACGGGTTGATTCATTCAGAACTAAACACCGTCATGTTGCTCAGAGACACAAAACTGTGCTTTGCGGCTGTGTTTAAAATTATTTTTATTGTAGAAATAGAGCAAAAACAGGCAATATGGTGTCTAAAATACAAGTCTTAATTAACTTGTTTACTGACCTGTTGTATATATATATGTTATATATATATATATATATATATATATATATATATACAGGCACGGCACACATCAAAGGGCGCTTTGAGCACTCGGCCTTTTTCTTCCTCGAGAAAGTGCCCTTTTTTCGAGAAGGGTCTGGCTGCAGACTTGCACTTGCACTCTCAGACTTGCATTCTCAGACTTGCACTCTCAGACACTTGTGCTTCCGCTAGTAACATCCGTCTTTTTTATTTTGTTCTATTTATTGATGACTTTTTGTTTGAATTCTCATCATTTTACAACAGTAGCCAGGTGGTGAAGACAAGAAAAAAAGAAACAAAATTACGAAGTCACTTGCAATCATCACTTGCACTTTCAGCTACCTGTGACGCCACTTGCAATCGACAGAAATCGTGGTGTTGCCAATGGAGACAAGAAGCTGTGGTGGTGATTAAATGATTAAAACTAAATTAGTACTATAACGTACAGGGACCTGCAAGAAAAAGACAAGACCGGCAAATCCGTGGCCACAGAACAGCAGAATATGAATGCAATGCACAAAGTTTTCTCGTTAACCGCTTCTCCGTGGAAAATCATTATAAAAAAACACATAATGAGCTTAATGGACAAAGACAATGAAATAAAAGAGCTGTAGACAGATTCTATATGAAAAACGCTTAATGCGAAACTTTTCATGTTCATTTATTCGGGCTCACCGGTTTCCTGTACAATTT
>NW_024874676.1:0-2529 GCF_018340385.1 Cyprinus carpio
GTACTGCATTAAAGAAAGTTAGTTAATAAAAAAATTGTTCAGTATAAAGTATTATTCAAATTATAATTCTAGTAGTATTTTTCTGCTGTGACATAGACATGTGCACTAAGTAGACCGTATCATTCTGGCATTTAATGCTGAGAGGACTCTAGCCTTGAATCCTCAGAAGGACTGGACTAGGGAAGGATGTATCCTCACTAGGATGTGTATTCCATTTGAGAAGCACTTAGTGAGTCTGCTGAAGACCTTGATTACTTTAGTTCAGGACAGGTGTGTTTAATTTTCAGGGGTTGGAGCTAAACTCTGCAGGACAGTGTCCCTTCAGGAACAGGTTTGGACATCTCTCATATAAAATCTTTTTGTCTCTCTTTATATATATATATATATATATATATATATATATATATATATATATATATATATATAATATATTGATGATGTCACGATGAAGCGAAGACAGAACTCTGATATTAAAAAAGGTGTTTTACCTTTTTTAGTATGTTTAACATAATACCTTTAAAAATGATGCTCAGTACTGATATGATGATGTGACATTTGTTCTGTTTGTATTCTTCATGTATGTGTAGTGAATACACACTAGATCATTATGATGACGTCATCATTATTGGACAGAACTTTCAAGGTGTAACAAGTGAGTCACACACACAGAACTACAATTTAATATCACTCTTTATATATGTTTTTATGATATATTGAACATGCGTTTCTACCATTAATGAACCATCATGGCCTTATCAGGTTTAATCTAATAGTCTCAGACAGTCATGAGGGAGAATGAGATGTGAAGATGACACAAGCTGTGTTACACATTACAATGTGAGGTTTTATTTCACATGTGTATCAGGAGGAGATCAGGAGGAGTAATGATGATGTGAGAAGAACAGCAATGAAGATGAGAAACCTGTTAGGTATGTTTTTGTCATCTTTTTACATAATCTACTTTTAATTATTATGTAAACTCATTTAAACCTCATTTAAACTAAATTGTGATGCATTTATAAAAATGAACGTGAATTTGCTTGTTTTTTAAAAACAGACTATGATGATGTGGGGGAGTAGTCAAATAAAGAAGGAGGGGCCATATGACTCAATGGCCACACCCTCTGGGCCTCTCTGTTCATGAAATCATATTACAGGTGCACTGGAGCTGCTGGGAGCTTCTCTCATATTGCTATTAATGCATCAGTGCCTTATGTTTTTATGTTATTTAAACATCTTTGTATGAAAAGTTAAATGCTTTGTAAAAATTCAGTATCAACAAATTTAAATATTTTGTATTTTAGCATTTGGTCTTTTATTACCATTTTGATATCAATGCTTTTCACCTAATAAAATAAAAGATAATAAATTTCCATCATCATGTCACAAAAAAAATATTTCTTTTAAAAAGAGTCGTTAGAGAAAAGCAAGGAAAGTTATGCAAGCAAATGTTTAAGAAAAAGTATTTTTTAGGCACTACTGTACTTTCTTTTTAGGGCTGCTGACAGAATTATTTACCTAAACATAATGATAAAAATAGATTTACAACATAATAGATATTATAAAAGCTTCATGTTTTTCCTATATAAGCTTACTGTGCTAGCATTAGTTCTGTACTGTCAACTTGAATTAAGAGTTATAAGAGTATAATTTAATATTTTATTTATTTTGGCTAGCCATTGCTGGGGAAGAAAAAAAGGGGTAGCTGCAAGGTACACATCTTTGAGGTCAAAAACAAAAAAAACAACCCAAACTACCGGTTGTGTGTGATTACAGTCTGATTTTTATGGATGATACTGAATTGTTGCGCTGAGCTTCAATCTTTACCTTAACAGCTCCATATGCAGGTTAAGGTTGGGCTGACCACTTTTTGGTTTTCTTTTTTCAACAGCTGATATGTTGCTGTTTTCTTCTCTACTTGTATTTCTTCAGAGCCTCCTCTAAGCTTCAGGCTTTGTCTTTTTAAGATTCCTACACACACACACACACATAATGAAACATGCATCAATCATTTGCCAAAGAATGTAAAGATGGTTAAACTGTGTATGTTTACATGACATAATGGGCCCTTCCTTAATGACAGGAGATTCATTAGGGAATAGAAAACTGTACAACAATTCCATCATACTGATACATTTGCTAGGTTTTATTTCCTCACCTCTCTTTTTCGTGCTCGTTCCTCCTTTATCCTTTCATATTCTTGCTTTGTCTTCTGATACGATGACATTTTCTGCTTCTGCTTTCTTTGGATGAATGGAGTCTTGTGGGAGCTGATGACACAAATCAGAAATCAGGAATGTGGCTTTGTATATTTGTGTGTGTATATACACTGCTCAAAAAAAGGAAAGGAACACTTTGAAAACACTTCAGATATCAATGGGGGAAAATATCATGCAGGTATCTATACTGATATAGACTGGGTAATTTGTTAGGAATGAAAAGATGCCACATTGTTTAATGGAAATGAAAATTATCAACCTACAGAGGGCTGAATTCAAAGACACTCAAATGAAAAAAGAATGCAGCATG
>NW_024874677.1:0-2058 GCF_018340385.1 Cyprinus carpio
CTTTGTAATGATTTGTATCAGTAAAAGCGCTATACAAATAAACTTGAATTGAATGAATTGAATTACACCTTGATGTATCAGAATAGTAATGCATTTTATGTATCACTCCACAACATCAGACACATGACAGTAATTGATATCATATAATTGATTGTTTTCCCCCTCTGGTTGTTTCTATTGCTCCTTCATACTTGACCGGATGGGTTCTATGGACTGATGCAGACTTTCTGTACTTTCTCCCATCCCGAGAACAAAAGTATCCCAATGCCAATCTAAAAAACAATAAAAAAACATGCTACTCAGTCCTGTGCAACTCATTAAAGTTGGAAGATTTTATATTTAGCAGCAATTATCAAGTCAATCTATGGACTTCTCCTCCCATAATCTATTGAGATTTAACATTATAGTTATACCACGTGGAAGAAAATAAAACATACTTACAGTGAGTGAGTCCACTGCTGGGACGGCTCCGATTCTCCTTTAATTATAAGATAATGGCATAGACTCAACCCTCTCCAAAACACAACAGATACTGCCCTGATCTCTCCTGTGACCCCCTCACAGTCCACCTCACTCATACTCAATTCAACATATCTGCCGTTTTCTGAGAAAGAGATAAAACACTTCGTGCAATCTCTGGACAGCTGCCAGATCAAATTCTGTCAGTAATTTCTCTACATCTTTTAATAATAGTAAGAAAGCGCAGAACGTCAATGGTTTATTCAGCTATTTAGTCACTCTTTAACCTGAATGTTCACCTGTATATCGTTGGCCACTGGACAGGTATAAATCGAATGAACTTAGGATCAGGCTGGTAGGAAAAAATCCAGCACAGTCCACAGTGGAGGTTCCTCCCCAAGTTCAACTTCAAGCTAACCTACCACTGCCATCATAGCGTTGGAGAGAACACACATCCTAGATAGACAGAACAATGAAAATCGGATTCAATATCATGTGACATGTAAGCTGCTTGTACCTGGAATACAATTCAAAATCTCTGAGTCGATATAAAAATTCATTTTCAGGCTGAAAATTAAGTAGTGGCTACGGGCCGAATCAATGTTAGACGAAATGACTCAAAAAAAATCTCTCTTTGTTTAAAAAAAGTTTGTTTAAAAAATGAATAGAAAACAAAATAAATCAATTGCTTGAATTTTTGAAAATCATTCCCCAGTTGGAGGAGTCAGTGTCTTGAATGGACATTCATAGATAATACTCTGAAGTAGGGGCTGGACAGTAATTCAATATCGATATGTATCGCGATAAAAAAATTCAATAACGGTGATATGGTTTTAAACACATTTCCGATATTTCGATATACCAGTGTTCCCCATACATTGATTTATTTTGTGGCGTTTGACTGCTGAATAAATATGAGTACCAATGTTTCAAAATCAAAATGTCGCGGTGTTTTGGTATGAATGTATCTCTGAAGGGAACCGACTGTTTTCAGAAAAGTTTCGATGGCATTTCATTTTATCTGATAAAGAAGTTGCTCATAAAGCGCAGCTCCTTTGATTATAGCCGTTACTGGAGAAACCGCTGGGTCTACCACTCTCACAGCGCCTCCTGGCTGGCAGACAATCAGTTTGCATTTAAGCCCGGCTCCAGCAACATGCTTTTTTTTTTCCTGCAGCAACTCAAGAGTACTCTTCATACTCTTTATACTGACTAAAGCACATTTGTTTCAATCTATATCCAAAGTACTGCAAAAACAGTTACATTTTGAAATATTGTTTTATTTTAAAATGTAGTTTATTCCCGTGATCAAAGCTGAATTTTCAACATCATTACTCCAGTCTGACATGATTTTCAGAAATCATTCTATTATGCTGATTTGCTGATTATCAATATTTAAGAGAGTTGAGTACTTTTTTTCAGGATTCTTTGATGAATAGAAAGATCCAAAGATCAGCATTTATTACATTTACATTTAATCATTTAGCAGACGCTTTTATCCAAAGCGACTTACAAATGAGAACAGTAGAAACAATCAGATCAACGAGAACAACAACGGTATACAAGTGCTATGACAAGTCTCAGTTAGTCTAGTACAGA
>NW_024874678.1:0-2202 GCF_018340385.1 Cyprinus carpio
CTACAGTTTGTCAATGTAAACTCTGATCCAGTACACTGTAATTTAGAAACCCAGACACTTCCTGATCCTTCACCAAAGTAAGCACTCTTTGGTGCACTTAAAGCCTCTCCACAG
Organism: Cyprinus carpio; assembly: GCF_018340385.1. Taxonomy (NCBI): domain Eukaryota; kingdom Metazoa; phylum Chordata; class Actinopteri; order Cypriniformes; family Cyprinidae; genus Cyprinus; species Cyprinus carpio. The sequence continues at coordinate 115 of NW_024874678.1, forward strand.
CCAAGTTCTCTACACACCACTGCAGCATCAAGGCAAATCCCAGCCCAGCATCCTGCACACTGTTCCCCCACTGACCATCATGGCAAGAACCTCCACTCGACCAGCACAGTGACTGCATGCCACCTACCTGAAAATCTCACTGTTTCTGAAGGTAAAAAGGACTACAAGAAAGATAAGGATTTTTTTTTTTTTACAATATTACTCAGAATTTTATCAAAACTCATAGTTCATGTATTTGTTCACCTGCAGCACATACAAGCGCTCACATCCACATTCTCATGGGAACTCTTGGAAATTGTGAAGGTGATGCAGTGCTTACGTGCTTGCACACTGTCTCTAGTAAGAGATGCTGAGGGTAAAACATGTCCAGGCGACTCTGAGGAGACTCACGAGTTTCACTCCTCTGAGATTATAACATGATAAAAAAGAAAGTGAACAAGAATATTAGGATGATACATCCTGACATCTCTCACATTTACCCTCACAAAATCATTTCATTCTTCCCATCAGCTCACTTTAGTTCTCAGAAACATTTAGAAGTTTACTTACCCCCATTAGACATAAAAATGTCTTATGTACAGAAGGGGTGATTTTATAAATGCAGGTGAAACAAAAATAATGACTATGGACACCAAATGTACCTTCCAATTGCAAGAATGCTATAGAAGGATTATTATTGAGGACCATATTAAATTATTTAAATATCATTCAACCTGAGGCAGGTGATTTTGGCCACTTCATCTTCACCACAGTCATTCTGTCCCCAGGGTGAAGATGGACACTGCCATAAAGTGGAATCATGTGGTCGACATGTAACTTTATCCAGCCAGTTAGGGAGCTGATTTCCACTCTTGCTGTAGAAGCGGACAAAAACCCCAGATCTTCCACAGTTCAGCTCCTGACAAGATCAGACTCGCTGTGTCTCCGTCCATCTGGTTCCAGCACACATTACCCCAGGATCCATTGTAGAAAACCTCCACATTCCCTTCCACAGCCCTCAGTTAACCTGATCTCTTTTAAACTCTAGATAGAAAAGAGATGTGCATTTAAACAATAAAAGAAATTTAGGTTGTGATAAAGCTAAAATATGTACGCAAAACAGTGATTTAATGTGAGGGCTGATGCATGTACTTGCAAAACAGTTGCATCTAAAACAGATAAACAAAACATATTAAAAATAGCTTCATGAATTCCTATTTATTAAAATACAGAGAATTCTGTATTAATAATACGGTATTCTCCACTGCAACCATATGATTGTTTTGTATTTTTGTAGTGAACTATTTTCTTGGGAAGACAGTATATATTTAAGAGTATAAGTAATTTACTCTCAAAATCAATATTTTGTGTTGAATTATTTGGTAAAATCATGAACTGTAAAGTCAGACAGTCATTAACTCAAAACAAACCCCTTCAGACTCCTTTAGTTCCTGATCACCATGGAGTTTAATGATTGCATGGTATATTATTATCAGAAAAAAAACAACTTTTATCTTTGATAAACATTTCCTCTAGTGTACTGCTTACCTGAGCTGCGACTCCTACATCCTCCTTGTGTTGACAGTCATGTTTTCCCCCAGCCTGGAGAAGAGCAGCTCAAGGGGCGTCTCAGTCCCTCACCTCCACCTCATCCAGCCATGGGTCCAGAACCAGGACCAAACCAGGCTGGTACCTGCTTGCCTGATTACTGAGGGGCCACTCCACACTGCAGCTGTCTGCACACCACATGAGCATCTCTAATATCCCAGGGAGTCATCACACACACTGTCCCCATGAGCCACTGTGAAAAACCTCCAGCCTCCTGCAGTCTCCCCAGAACCCCACCAGCCCATTGGACTGACCTGATATTCAGAGACAGAAAACACATTATTGATCACGAACAACTGGAAGAGTCTTATTTAGGTTGTTCTTCTCACCGATGCAGGTGATTGACAGCTGTTGTGTGGAGCTGCAGTTGAGAGTTTGTGGAGAGCTGCAGTTCCCCAGATGAGCTTCACTCCCAGAGCACTGGAAGCCCGTCACACACTCATGACTGTGTTCAGGACTGGATGAAGAGGAGCCGGAGAAGTTCAGCACAGAGCCACAGCC
>NW_024874679.1:0-2102 GCF_018340385.1 Cyprinus carpio
GTCATTCAACAATGGAAGTCAAAGGGGTCCAGTGTTGTTTCCAACATCTTCAAAATATCTTTGTAGACGTAACTAACCCTAACTTAAAAAATTGTAGTTTGTTCCTCTTTTCTTCTCTTCAGCAAAACTATTGCCTTTCTCCGAGGTTATGTAAAGCTTGGTCTATTTTTTGTCATGAACACATTTGTATTCATCTACAGTGAACTGAACTTAAATTCTACATAGAATTCAATAACGTTAATATACCCCTGAAATGCTAAAATATGTTTTGTTGTTTTCTTTATACAGACAACCACTAATAAAAACTAAATTAGTAAATAAAAATAAGAAATTTAAATAAGATGGTTTGGCTCTTTTCACTTCTAAAATTGCACATTTAATACCAGTATTTTTACTGTAAAATTACATGAAATGTCCTTGTTAGATTTATTGTTTCACAGTAAGAGAACTTGCTTTCAACCAATTAACATGGTTTTACCATGACATTTTTAGTGTTTCACCATTAAAATTAAGAACATGATTTTTTAAGACTGTAGAGAGATCATTAAAAATTAATAAAACTTAGCATAGATCGTATTATCAAAAAATGTCTAACAAAATTACAAAAACATTACAATATTAATAAAACTTTATAATGAAATATATATATATATATATATATATATATATATAAAAACTGATTCAAAATATTAATAAAAAACTAAGACCATCTCAGTGATACTAAAGGAACAATAAATACTTTCCACTAGTAGTATTAAAAATGATTATATATTGTAATAAATAGCATGCAGCTTATCATTCACATATATGTAAATACAAATTTAAATGCATTAAATTAGATCCTGTTAGATTTCTTCTTAGGAACTCTGCTGTTAACATGTTTTTACCATGGTATTTTTAAGTGTTTTATCATCCAAATTCTGAACATGTTTTACACTGTAGAGACCATCAAGATCTTCTGTATCATAACGATTATATTTCTCTTTCAGTTGCTCCCAATATCTCCAGCTCTGCAGCCGAAGCAGTGTAACTAAGTGTGTCTGTGAGGCTCATGGGAATCCCTGCCCTACACTAGAGTGGTGGATCTGTCCGGACATGAGCTCTCTAAACTCTACAGAAACCTCCATCAGTGAGGAGACGTTAGGAAGCACAGGAGTGAAGGAGTGTCCTGACCCATCCATCAGTCCCTCACAGACACGTGACGTCCTGCAGTGTTTCAGCACAAAACAAACACGGCAGCGTCAGAGCCAGCCAACAGTTTCAGGCCGTCCTGAACTATTATTGTATATGATTTCAAAAGTATAAAGCATAAAACAGGGTCATTATACAAAAAAAAATCTCTTTTTTGATTCCTTAAACTTTTAAATAGTTTAAAATTAATTATAAAGCAAATAAATGTAAGGACTGGAAAAAGTAATGAATAACTAAACGAATTAAAATGAATTAAAAACTATTTACAAACTATTATTTAACTAATAAATATTACATAAAAACACAACAAAATTACTAAAACTAAAGTGAAAGGTGGAAAAATTTAAATCTAAAGTTTTTTGTAAGCTTTTTTTATTTCTATTTAGAATATTTTAAATATTTTAACTTTAAAAACCTTAATATCAAATCAGTGTTATCACTAAGATAACTGAGTTTTTGCCAGCCAGCTTTTAATCACTCTTAAACATTTTTTTATATTATCATATTAAATTGTAAGTTTTGAGTATAATTTGTGTTATATATATATATATATATATATATATGTATATATATATGTGTGTGTGTGTGTGTGTGTGTGTGTGTGTGCGTGTCTTCTATGTCTTATAGTATTTGTTTGTATTATTATTAATGCTGTTTTAAGTCAGTTTTAGTTATTTTAGTACATCAGTTTCTAAACTCAAGTGGAAATTGTTGCATCAGAAACTTGCTAAAATAAACACAGACTTTTAAAAATTTTTTTAATGGTTTTGTTTAGTTAACTATAATAAGTCCTGGATCACCACATCGCTCTGATGAGACTTCACCTGACTTTAAAGCCTCATCACAGGAGGATTTGTGATTCTAACTGAAATATTATATAGCATCCTTTTTCAAAGATCTGAAACATGTTT
>NW_024874680.1:0-1836 GCF_018340385.1 Cyprinus carpio
GCCTTTTCTGCAGTTTTGTAAAAGCTCAACCCCAGGATCTCTGCTGTCCAGATGTGCTGCCCGTGTTTTTCTGATGGCTCAGGATGAGCTTACCAGTGTAGGTCGAGGTGGTTCCACTGCCGGCTGCGGTTGTGTCCTGGACGGTGGGGATGGCTTTTTGGGTCGCCGGCCCAGAATCTTCATAGCTTGCTCTGGTGCTTGGACGAGCACCACCACGATTGTGTGCCCTCTGCTGGCTTGGAGCGGTCTTGACTCTCTGTAAGGTATGTGACTTGGTGTTGTGGGGGGCCCCCTAGGTCAACTCCGAGCAGTGCCTCAGAGAAGAGTAGATTGTGGGTTTTTCCAGTCTTTTCAGAAATAGCTTTGCTTGGTGTAAGCTTTGGGCTAAGTCCCGAACTCTTGTGTGACATGCTACACGGACACGCTGGACTCGAGATGAAAACTCCAACTGGCATGTAGGTTTCGGAGGAACAGAGTTTTAAAGTTGACATCCTGTTGCATACCTGGTTCGTTGCGTGCTCCGAAGTAGGCTTTCCGTAGTTGACTGTAGAAAGTCTGTGGGTTTTCAAGTCGGCCCTGTTTGAGGTCCATAGCGTTAAGGCCCGTGGTCTGAGTCTGGATCAGAGAATTCAAGAATCAAAGCTTTTTCTCAGTTGCTGGTAGTCCACTTTGACAGTCTCTGGTTGACGATCCAGAATCCTATGCACATCAGGCGGGACGGATTCTTAACGTACAATTTGTCCAAAGCTGTCACTGGCATGCAGTTTGTAAGTGAAAGTCAATGTCTTGTAAATAAGCGTGAACGTCATGACCTCCTCCAGGATCTGGATTGAACGTGGGGATGTTTATGGCTAGCTTGTCAAGTTCTCGGGGAGATGTGCAGGGTTTAGTGGCATGCGTTCTCTGGAAGGGCTCTCCCCCCTCCATTGCTGACAGGTTTCTTGGAAGCTGGCTGGTGATGTCTTGAGCCATGGGCTTACGCCCCCCTTTTCAGCTCTGGGTTCTTGGCTGAAAGGGTTGGAGTGGCGGGCCGGGAGAAACTCTATGGTGTGTGTTTCTCTTTTCCAGCCACTCTGTAATCTGTAAGAATGTTTCAGTTCAGCATGAACAGTGTCAAGTTCATCTTGGAGCCTGCCCTCCGGGCAGAGTAAGCTTGTTCATTTTAGCTCGGGCCGCTTGCAAGTGTTTTTCACAGGCCCTGGTTTTAGTCTCTTTCTTTCAGTTCAGCCCTTGCCTCTCTAGGAGAGTGTCGCTACTGCTAAGGTTTTTGATTGGAGTTCCTTTTTTGGGCTTCTCTCTCCAACTGTTCTCTTTGGTCTGTGTGTGAAGAAGATCTTGCAGGGCATTTTGGGGAATCTTTCTACTTCTTTCTGTAGCTCTCTGGATCTGTGGCGTCTCTTTCTCGGGCTGGTTCTGGGTCTCGAGAGGAGCTGATCAAAGGCGACTCTGGGTTGAGACCTGGTCGCTTCCAGGCCTCCTCATGAAGCATAAGTGTTGCTGCTTGCTGTTCCAGGTCGATGTTGCTCCATTCGCTGAGCCGTGCCTGGGTGACGAGAATGTGAACTAGGCTTCCGAGGATCCTGGCGAGTTCTTTGTAGTTGTAGCTTTGGGTTGGATCGTGTGCCATCAGTTCGTCTGGCTCGGTGTTCCAGTTGCTCTTGGTTTAGGTGCTGCAGGTTACTGGTGTCCTTGGGCAGGAAGGGGGTCGTCACTGCTTTCAACCATGTCGAGAGGTTGCCCCCATGGACTGCTGGACTGGATGAACGGAACATCCTGGCTCACTGTAGGTGAGAGAAACACAGCATACACCAAAGAGACCAATGCAAGTTCGTTCTA
>NW_024874681.1:0-1785 GCF_018340385.1 Cyprinus carpio
ACAGAACCCACGCCACCAGATTGTCCCCTGACCGGGCCATTATGTCCCCTGGGTCCTCTCCCGCCAACGCATGAGTACAATGGTGCATACATCGTTGAGCTCCGGTCATACCTGGCCATCCAAACCCAACAGTAGAAATGGTGCGTAACTCCTGTTGGTGGCCTAATCTATTTAATGATGTCTCTGTTGTATGTCAAGTCTTGCAGTTTGTGTTGCTCAGGTCCAAGACACCACGGGAACTACCAGCTGGTCTTCTTGAACCCCTACCATTCCTCAGCGCCCCTGGTCATCACACCTGGACGTGGACTTTCGTTTACAGATCTGCCCAGCTCCAATGGCTACCACCACAATCCTGGTAACTATTGATCTTTCTCGAAGTCATGCCGTCTTATTCGCTAAGGGGACTACCCAACTGCTATTGGACCTGCACACGCATTGTTTCACCCATGTTTTTTCCGTGTTTATGGAATTACCAGAGGAGTATTAGTTTCTGATAGGGGTTCACAGTTTACATCTCGGTGTGTGGCAAGCTTTCTGCAAGCAAACATGGACATTAACATTAAGCCTTAACATCTGGCTTATCACCCTCAGGCTAATGGACAGGTTGAGAAGATTAAATCCCAGGAATTGGGGCGTTATCTCAGATCTTGTTATTGTTTAGTCGGGAACAACAGCGTTGGAGAGGACTTTTAACTTGGGCGGAATATGCACAGAACTCACTCACTCATTATTACAGGGACTCACCCCCGTTCAAGCCGCAACTGTTACTAGCGTTCATCAGCCTCCCCTCTGTGCCGCTTGGTCTGGTGGAACCTTACTGATCGTACCTGCGGTGGACGCTTGGGTAAGACGAAGTGAAGGGTGGGAGACAGTGCCATGTGAGGCGCAACGTGCGATCAGAGCCAGAGGATCAAGCAGACCGGCAGAGGGGGTCACCCATCCAACTATCAGAGGGCCAGAAGTGTATGGTGTCGACTCTGGAATCTCTACGGTTGCGGACTCCCAGAGGAAGCCTCAGCCCAACGGTCTGAGGCCAAGTTCGTATCTTACGACGGAGAAATCAGTAAACTTACAGGCTAGAGCTTCTGCTCATACCGTCTCTTCGCACCTCTTTTCATGTATCTCTGTTGAACCGTCACCTGCTTCCTGCCGGCCCACTACTGAGGAGATGGAGATACAGCCTCCGCCAGCTCTTGGACAGGTGGAGCCCCCAGCGTACTTGGTAAAGGAGATTCTGGATTACAGGCGTCATGGGGGCCGTTTGCACTACCTGGGGATCTGGAAGGCTATGGTCCAGAGGAGAGATGCTTGGGTGGCGGCCAAGGACCTTCTAGACCGTCGCTTGACCGCCGGAGTTCCCACCGGCATCACCCTAATCGTCCTGCACCCAGACCAAGGGGGCCGGCACGGAGAACACCTGGATGGTGTGCATAGGGGGCGGGATTCTGTAACATCTGCATCCGCCATTCATTCATCCAACCAGCAGGGGAGCTATTCTCCCCGAATACCTTCCTGGAAATATCGCCGCTTCTTCCTCTCATCACTTACTGACTGGGTACCCAGTTATAAAAGCAATGTTGTTGGCTGCATTATGTTGCGTAGCAAGTATTGCCAGTTTACTCCTGTCTCACCAAGTTTATTTCTTAGTCACGGCTTGTTTGCTTGGGTATGTACTTTTTGCCTGCCTTTTGACCTCGTCTTTGGGAATTACCGTAATTTGGCTGTGTTGTGTTTGCTATCTCGACTGCCGCTATTGTTTGTTACCCGTTGGCCTGCTTATTGACC
>NW_024874682.1:0-1993 GCF_018340385.1 Cyprinus carpio
TAATTAATATACGCCCTCTATATGACATTTTTGGAATTAACCATCTCCATTTATCTAGGCGCTCTTTTTCAATGACTCTTCCCAATTCTTCTTTTTGCAGTAATTGCTAACTCATCATCCCTATATACACTCCTAAGTATTTAAAAACCCGATTTTCCCCAAATCTAACCCTTTTAGGGGAGTATCTGGTTCACCCACCTCTCACTCACCTAAAAAGTGTTTCACTTTTACCCAGCCACACTAGCAGAAGATATAACCCTCTTTAAAAGTTTTAAGTAAACCTGACAAAACTTGGATGTCACTTTGCCTACTAATCATAATATAACATCGTCGGTATAGCTGACAATGTAAGATTCTTTTACACAGTTTTGGCAAACATAAACCATATAAAGTTTGACCCGTATTTGCTGTAAAAGCGGCTCTCCCATTGCCAAAGAGTAGAGCATACCAGACAATGAACACTCCCTGCCGGACACCATCCCTCTCTGAACTTTAAAAGGAGCACATAAACCAATCGCTCACTCCTCAGAATCACTCTCAACGCCACTGTAAAGAACTTTTTTTTAATACAATTTATAAATTTTGACAAAAACCCAAAAGCTCTAAAACTTCCTCCACAAATAAGCGAGCACCAACACGGTCAAATGCTTTTCTCCTGGTCTAATGAGATTAACCCACAGTCTAGCCCTCCTCCACCCATCTTGGAGACCTCTAAAAATATCCCGAATCCCCAAAGAAACATTGTCAAATATTGACCTACCAGGAACACAGGTTCGAGATCTACTGCCAGGATGGATGACACCATCCATCATGCTCCCGCCAGCCTGTTAGCTATAGGGCTTTTGAGAGAGCAGTTTGTAACGCCACAGTGAGTAGCTAAACGGCCACAGCACTGCAGTCCAAGGTCTCTTTCTTTGGGCAGGAGGGCTAGCACTGCTCTCACGGGTAGCTCAGGGGTAGCTGGCCTCGCCAAGCTTTCATTCAATACCTCCAGAAGCTGGCCTCACCTTGTTCCCTTGAATTCTGGTGAAGGACTTTGAGGTAAAAAAGCTCCACTATGGTGGCTCGAAGCCAATGCCCGCCTCTTTCCAGACTCCACCCTTGTAGAGCCTTGTACATTTGCACCTATACTCAAAGCACTAGAAATTCCCAGCATTTCTACTTCCCTCAGACACCTGGGGTAAGTCGCTGAAAAAATCACTGTCACCCCTGCATTCTCTGGGCCCAAGTTCATTTTTTATACAGGTTTTCATAGAACACAACTGCTCCTCTTGCGAATGTCCGCAAAGTTCGTCAATAAACCTTCCAGACTCAGAGAGCGCAGAGCATGGATGACTCTCTGCTCTGACCGTTCTTTTTCTCCAGGTTAAAAAAGCAACTTGGATGGAGCATCCATTTGGTCCGCACTCTGGAACCTTGACCTTGACCAGGAGCTCCCCCTTGTGTTTTTGATGTTCAATAAATCAGCCAACTGTGTCCTTTCTTTGCCAATGAATCTAAATACCTCCGGCCATCAGTTGACTCCAGCTAATTCTAGAAGTTTTAAAATGTCAGTCTCCCCAAGGTGTTCATAATCAAACTTGTCTCTCTAGTGACGCTTTTGAGTATACTGCAAACAAAATTGTTTTATTTTGGGCTTCTCTCCTAACTTCCACCACTGTCGTAGAGACTTAAAAAGAACCCCTTTGTGGTTCTGAACTCATCCCAGAAACAGTTTAAAGATGTTCTTAAAGTACCTGTCACTTAACAAAGTAGTGTTAAGCTGCCAGTATGCACTTCTGGTTTAATGGAGTTTAAAAACACAGAACACAGCACCACATCAAAGCATTTCGCAAACCACTGGGTGAATTCAACATTTTACACACATAGCGATGCCGAAACACAAACCCATCCAATCCTATTAAATAAATCACACTGTCACTCTAACATGAGTCCAAGTATACTGTTTTTGTGCCCCATTAAATTGTCTCCAAACATCACATAGCTCATGGGT
>NW_024874683.1:0-1290 GCF_018340385.1 Cyprinus carpio
TGAAGAAGTGCTAGGAAGTCTCAAAAAGGGGAGCAGGCTGGAGGAGGAAAGATTGCGTTGGGAAGCCGAGCATGAAGATAGTGATTTGGCGCTCCGGAACCTATCAGGAGAGAACGTCTGCCAGAACCAGGCAACCTAGGAATCTGTACCGTGCTGATACCTAGGTGAGCCGCTTGATCAGTGAACTGGAAGTGTTTGTGGTGGAGAAATACTGGCGGTGAGAACCTGCTGCGCGTACAACCCCAGCTGAGCATCGATCACCTGAATCTGTATCCCTTCATACTAAGTAACACTGATGAGAGTTGAAAAAATTAATGTTCAAAGTAATAATTTTTGTTAAGTGAGTTATATAAACAGTTAAGGGGTTTTGTAGAGTGTACAACACGTAATAATGCTCCTAAAGAAGAGGAGTTATAGGCTGGTAAGCTAAAGGGTATATTTGATAGGCTGGATGGAAACACTAAAGTTAATGCATTACTTGGGTGACATTTGAGAAATGTGAACAGCCATTGTGGAGGTGTAGGTGGTTGTGTCCACTTGTCATTGCAGGATGTTCTGGGGGGGCCTGGCGAGCCTAAAAGACAAAGACACCTCTCAACATGCAACAAATCTAAAAGTTTAGATCATTGTTATTATGTCACAGCTGTATAGAAGTAAACTATATTGTTAAGCTGAGAAAGCATGTACATTACACTGTAATTGGAACTTACATTTTTCAGTATATATACCCAGAGGTAGTAAATGAAAAATGTTTTGTAACATTTTATTTTTTTTTTTTTTTTTAGTGGGGAGGGTGTAAGGACCTCAAAATAGTCTATTTAATTTGTTTCATGTCTGTGTTTATTGTAGATAATTATTACTCATATAATGTAGGGACTAAATGTTGAAAGTTTCAAGAAATGTTGTATACTGTTGGGGGCGCTGTGCAGAAGAAAAGAGTAGTGGTTGAAGAAGAAAAAGAAGAAGAAGAGTTAACACCGTTGTTGCGTATGTTAAAACTTTCAGCCCCAGAATCTGTCACAGAAAACAAATCAGAGAAAAACAACCTTCATTTGGATTAGTAAATTCACATTTGCTTGCATTGTCACATTATGGGATAACTGTGCCTGGTAAATTTGAAATTTTTTTGTGAAAAAATCTCTGTACAAATGCTATTTAGTGCTATATAGTCTAAACTTGTTGGTGTTTCAAGTGAGCACTGCCGTGGGCTGATGTCTTAAAGTAAAATTCCGAGTGTCTCTGACGTATATTGCAAATTATTCTGTATAATCTGTCAGCCTCATGATATCC
>NW_024874684.1:0-1951 GCF_018340385.1 Cyprinus carpio
TCCTGTGGCCAAAGACAGTCTTCTGACATTCACGTTTGAACATGGATGTGGAAAACGGTGTTTCCACTGCACAGAAAGTGTTCCCACGAGAGAAATTAAAAATTTGGATCTGTCATACCCGTACTGATCTTGAATTGTTGCTAAATGCGTATGAACTTGCAGGTGAATGGTGAACTTCAGAAAGATGAAATGCTCTGATTCCAAAGGAAGATGCTCTACCACTTCTAAGCAAGAAAGATGATGTGAAGCCGAAAACTTCGCGGTAACTCCCAACCCAGAAAAGAAGAAAAAAAAAGAATGTTGAGAAACAAAGAAGAAAAATTGAGAAAAGAAACAGTGGTAAGATTCTTCTACGAGGGCATAATTGTTGCTCCTGCATCCACTCTAAAAAATATGTCATTCATTGCAGCTTATTTTGTTGCAGGTGACACGTGGTGACCTCAGTCTCAATTCTTTTTGAAAGAAAAACTCATTGGACAGATTGTGCTACAATAGTTTTGCCAGGTGAGTAGTAGGTAAATGTTATACATTTATTATACTGTAACTATGGTATGTAAATAATTTAGGTGTTACTGTGCATGTGAAATTTAAATGTGGTGTTATTTTGACAGAGGCTGAGACACTTCTGGCAGAGCTGAACAAGCGGGAGAGTGTTGAGGTAGACAGTGGAGGATTGTCTGTGTGGACAGGTGTTAGAGTTGTATTTAAACTATGAAACATCCTCACTGGTTAAACGGGATATAGAATTAGGTGTCATGATAGGTTCACTGTTTCATCAGGAGGATAAAAGCCAGTAAAATCTTCAAAACTAAGCATTCTTTGCTGTACGTCACAGGTTATGCAAATGATCAAATATTGTTTCAATATTTCTACCTTACATGCTTCCTACTTAAGGCATAGATTTTGACTCCTGGATGTTTGAAAAGGTGATTATGACTAGTGCAAATCTTACTATTGCCGTTTTACACATTACCACTGGTTTCAATATTTCTACCTACATGCATTCCTCATTACTTTTGGGAAAAGAGTATTGATTACTGCAGATTTTACTCTGGATGTTTCAGGAAAAGGTGATTTATGACTATGGTGCAAATCTTAAGGATGTGGTTGTTCAAATGGCACACTATTACTGCTTACTGCCCAGTACATAGTGTATAATGTCGTATTTTTTTAAGAATTTGTGAACGGTTACAAGAAGCAGTAATATGCATTCCCTTTCATACTAGCTTTCAGAAAAACCTTAATTCAGCACAGCTGTCGAGGTTGTTACCTTACAAAAAAAAATTACTAACCTTTTTTTTTTTTTTTTTTTTTTATACAAAGGATTGCTATATTGCCCAATTGAACTCATTTCATAGTTAATTAACTTTACATATTGAACAGAACTGAATCAGTTATTTTCTTTTTGGCAGTTGGCATCAGGGAAAAAGTTATGTGATTCTGGGTTACAGTAAAATGCAAAAAGAATGATAAATTGTGTTTACTAATCTAAAATGGCAGTATTTTCTTTAGCAATAGGCTAAGTGTAAATGATAGTTAGTGGTAAGGCAGTACAGTAGTACATTATAAAAACAGTATGTGGGCTAACATTGAGTGTAAATTATCATATTTATTAATATTACTAAACGGATGTCAGCCATCGGTATATACTATGCACAATATATATAATTTATACTGCAGAAATAGTAAGAGTAGTATGATAGTATGGCATTTCGACACAGCAAGTGTTTTCTTGTCAGTATGTGTCTTTTTCTTGATGTCTTTTTTTATTTTTACGTGGTGTTCTCTAAATGAAATGGATTTTTCCTTCCAATCCCAGGAGAGGCAATCACTGGGTACTTTTGTTAGCAGATGGTCCAAAGATGGACGTATCCATAATGGACGCGCTTTCAGGAAAAGAATGATATCTACATAGATATGTGGAGGTAAGACCTAGAGCCTCCCGGGATCC
>NW_024874685.1:0-2263 GCF_018340385.1 Cyprinus carpio
TGACGGGTTCGATTCGGTCAGGGAATGCTGTTCACCTTCCAGCGGTGTGAGTGTGAAGTCAAGCTCTGCTTGCTGATTCCGCGAGGAAACCCAGTCCAAAAAACAGAATGAGGCATGAGGCACTTGATAAAAAAAATGACCTCCCTTAGAGGCAGTCGAGACCAGGGACCCTGGGATTACCAAGCACCTCAACCTACAGTCCTCCAGCTCTACCAGCTGAGCGCTTCTCCAGAAGGCCGCTTTGAGTGCCGAGATAGAACCTCCAACCTGTCAGAGTTCTGTAGCTCTACTGCTGTCAAGAAATCGCTTCTGGTGCAGGAGGCTTGCTGGCTTTTTTGAGGAGGGGAAGCAAGCTTAGACCCACCTTCCCATGCCGAGTCGAGCCGGGCGCCTGGAGTGAAAACCAGGAATCCTAACAGCTAGACCATATGGGAACTGGCCTCTGGGCCACATTCAGTACATGTGGCATACGTCGGGGCCAGGGTTTTAGAAGGCGTATTGCTTTTGGTGTGTGACCTTAACAATGTGATTATATTTTAGCAAAACAAGAATTATCCGAATGCATCAAGTTTGCTGAGTTAAACCCTGTTGCATGCATTCAAAATATCTGTTGTTTGACTTGCTTAGGGAGTTCGGGGCTTTTTTTTTTTTTTTAGGCAGATTCCCTGTAGTTTGCTGAACAGATACCTCAGAACTGGTAATTAAAAGTCTTGTCCAGGTGAAAATACTGAACGCCATGTGCATTTGAAAAGCACTTCCTCCATTCCAGGTAGCGAATAGTAATAAGAGCTACAAAATACTTAGGCCAATAAAATACATAGCATTACACCTTCAGAAATTAGTAAAAAATGATTACAGAGTAGCGATGAAGAGTCTATTCCAGAATGCTCACCGCCAGGTCTGAGTTTATTTTCATTAAAAGACCGTGTTGAGCGGTTAGCTGCCGCAGGCGAATAGCAATCACAAAAGCATGCTGCCTCTCCCTAGACTTTGGAATGTGGTATGCAACACTCGGGCTTTTGTGGAATAAAAAGAAGCATGCCTGGAGATTTGCCTTTTGTTCTGGACTTTGCAAGAAAAAAATAGAAAAGAAAAACACAACAGCGAGAAAAGCAATACAGAAAAACTTTTCAACCACAGAGCAGGCCAGCCAGGAGTCAGACCTGGGTACTTCTGATCCGTAATCAGATGGCGGTGCCGATCGCCACTGGCCCACCGGTGAAAGCGACGCGGGTCCACCTCTACACACTTGTTGGTATTGACGTGACAGGAGCCAGAACTTGCTTTCTGCTTATTCTCATGATGTTATCAGAAACGCAGCTGACCAATATTCCTTCCTGGTGGTCTAGTGGTTAGGATTGGCTCTCACCCGCCGCGGCCCGGGTTCGATTCCGGTCAGGGGGAAAGCTGTTTTTGCCTTTTCCCGCGGTGGTTTTGAAGTCAAGCTCTGCTTGCAGTTCGCGGGAAACCCAGTCCAAAAAAACAGAATGGGGTGGGCCTTTAAAAAAAAAATGACCTCCCCTTGAGGGTCGAAACCCGCGACCTGGGGTTACCAACACCTCACCTACGTCCTCCGCTCTACCAGCTGAGCTATCGAAGGCACGGAGTGCCAGGACAGAACCTCAACCTATCGGGGTTCTGTAGCTCTACTGCTATCCAAAAATCACTTCTGGTGCAGGAAGGCTTGCTGGCTTTTTGAGGAGGGAAGCAAAAACGAACCCACCTTCCCATACCGGGAGTCGAACCCGGGCCGCCTGGGTGAAAACCAGGAATCCTAACCGCTAGACCATATGGGAACTGGCCCACTAGGACTGGCCCAGCTTCTGGGCCACATTCAGTACATGTGGTAATGTCGGGGCGGGGTTTTGTAGTGACGGGATTGCTTTTGGTGTGTGACTTTAACAATGTGATTATATTTTAGCAACAAGAGTATCGAATGCATGGTTTGCTGAGTTAAAACCCCGTTGCATGCATTCAAAATATCTGTTGTTTGACTTGCCAGGGGGTTCAGTTTTTTTTTTTTTTTTTTTTTTGGGCAGATTCCTGTGGTTGCTGAACAGATACCTCGAACTGGTAATTTAAAGTCTTGTCCAGGTGAAAATACTAACGTCATGCATTTGAAAACAAGCATGGCAACCGTTATCTAGAGGAAAAACCAGCCTATCCTCATTCTGTCAAGGTACAAAAATGACAAGTTGTGAGATTAACAATGAAAGTGAGACAAATTTTTTAATCGGATAAGTTGCTGATTGTCCTTCGTTCA
>NW_024874686.1:0-1988 GCF_018340385.1 Cyprinus carpio
AATTTTGATTAGATCTGAATGAAGTGACATATACAGCATACAAATGCTCAGCAATTAACATTATTGTTGACTTACAAGATGACTGACACTGATAAAAAGACAACAAAACCCATCACATATTTCTGTAAAAACATGTTTAATCTTGAATATTATCAACAAGTGAACATGTTACTGCATAAATAAATTATAAAGACAAATTAGATTTGTTCAAGTATGTAAAAGTCAACTTAAATGCCATGAGTTCAGCATTGCACACCAAAGAAAAAAATTTAGAATGACGTCAATCTTATAGTAACACAATATTTCTAACATATTTTCATTGATTTAGAATTAATTCTAAAAGTTTGCATTTACAGAGTTTCACTGCAAACAAATACTGGTGTTGCATGCAAAATAAATAATAGCAAAAATGAAATATCACCTTCATTTTGGAAACAAAATAATAGCATAACTATGGTTTTAGAACTCTAAAATGGCCACTGAATAGCAGTAGTAAAGACACATACAAATCCAAAACATTTGAATGACTCCAAATAAATAGTAAAATAACAGCAACAAATATAACTACACCTGTGATGTAGAGTGGATGGCTCTTAAAAAAGAGCCTCTTTGTGTTTGAGAATAAATGGCTAGACTTCACTGCAGCAGTAGAGACTGGATGCTGCCTGGCTAAGTAAAGGGAAAAACAAAAATCACCAAAAACCATCTAAAACGGTATATATTAACATTTGATGTGTGAGAACTTGGAAAGAGTGAACCAAAGAAGTATACTTACTTAGCAGAAGCAATGACCTGTATTCAGAAGTCTAGGAAGAAAGAAGAAAACATGACCCCTGAATATGAGTCAATCTTAAAGAGAAATGATCTCTAATCAATATGCTAATGATCATGTGTCAGACATTGCAGTAAATAAAATGTAACTTACAAGGATGAACCAATGAAATCTGATTACACAAAAAGAAAAAGGGGAATAAAAAAAACAAATAAGTCAATTTCTATTACACCACTTTGTTAGTGTAAAAGCAAGTAGATTATACTGGAACAAATTGTGGAAAGAAAAAGTACTGGGTGGACAAATAAAGCAAGCAACATGCTCATGTTCCCAAATTCCACAGTACCAAGGCACCTACAGACATATGTATATGTACATATAGGTACTCGATACATACAAGCGCGACATTTACAGTCGGCCCTAGAGTAAAAAAACACAAATTTAACTGCACTTTTTTCCTCTATAAAAAGTTACTTACATATTTTTCCCCTCTGGTGTAAACATGGCCTAAATGTTTATTTATTATTATTACATATTATTGTTAATACTCACTCATATAATATGTGCTCTATTTAATTGTTAACATATCATCAGATCATGTTGCGAAATTTCAGCGCCGCGGTGGTGAAAGAACATCAGCCAGCTCGCAGCTGTAGGCTTTTTAAGACTTTATAATAATAATACGCAAAGTAAAAAACATACATGTAAATACACCGCTTCAGAGGAAGGCGCTCACTGCCAGCGAGAAGTACTCCCAGTGTCAATAAATTATGAACGGCTGACATTAAACATGAATAACTGAGATAAAGAGTAAGTTCTGCAGGTTAGGGAATAACGTATATCTGTCTATCTATCATCTGACTGTTTCTTTCTATCTGTCTTATCTTATCTATTTATCTATCTATTCATCTATCTGTCATCTGATTATTTCTATCTATCTATCATCTGACTGTTTTTATCTGTCTATCTATCTATCTATCTATCTATCTATCTATCTATCTATCTATCTATTTATCTATCTATCATCTGACTGTTTCTTTCTATCTGTCTATCTATCTATCTATCTATCTATCTATCTATCATCTGACTGTTTCTTTCTATCTGTCTATCTATCTATCTATCTATCTATCATCTGACTGTTTCTATCTGTCTATCTATCTATCTATCTATCTATCATCTGACTGTTTCTATCTGTCTGTCTATCATCTGACTGTTT
>NW_024874687.1:0-129 GCF_018340385.1 Cyprinus carpio
CTATTTCAAGCTTAACTATTATTCATTAGGAAAAATAGGCTTTGTAGTTCACGCGTGTTTCAATAAAGACAGAAAATTAAAAAAAAAAAAATCATATTTAACAAAAATATGCCAAAGTGGACCGCTGCT
>NW_024874687.1:251-1900 GCF_018340385.1 Cyprinus carpio
GATAACAGAATTAATAATAATTATTGCAAAATGCTGGACCGTTCTCATTTCTACACTGTAAAACCCGACAAGTAACTTAACTCAAACCGTTTGAGTAAACAGATATCCTTAAAAATATACCCTGACAAGTTAGGTTTACTCAAACCGTTTGAGGAACCGATTGAAACTAAATAAGTTTAAAACTAATAGTTATGAATTACTCTGAACTTAATTCAGTTTAAGTTGCTGAAAGAAGATATACATTGCAATTATGTAATTAAGTGATTAGTGAGTGATAATTGTGAATTAGTGATGAACAGCTGCTGTTAACAAACAGAATCACTGAAGAAGAAAACACAGAACCACAGCGACTTCCAGACCACAGCCCAACCAGATAAAATAAACTGAAATAAAAATACATTAAATCTCTCGAGTCTGGTCGACACAAACAAAGTCAGCAGCTCCGCTCCCGCTCAGGCTGGTCATATCAGACTGACTTAGCTTTCTCGTCGTGACGTCTACCGCAGAAAGTTATTCGATTACCAATCAGTATTTATATGCTGATTATGCTTTCATTTAAAAGTGCCCTCATGCTATATCAGTGCTTGCTTAGTTGCTTCTGACCCTTTCGCTTCAGCCTAGTAAGCTTTTTGATCAAGTCAGGTCTATTTGTTGTGTTCAAAGTCTGTATATCAGTGTTATATTACACATCATTGTTTCTAGTTAAAAGTATTCAGTACTACAGTGCATCTGTATAGCATTTTTTAATCTAACTTGTACCTAGATATTGGCTGTTATACCGTATATTGGTGATGATAACTGATTATTGAACCGTTTGAGGTCCACCTCTGATGAAACAGGTGCTGTGTAATTAGTTGATTGATTACAAATTTCCAGAGCCATTCAAAAAAATTCAGTGGTTCTTTTCATAATCAGTTAATATAAAGGACTTTCCAAACAGTTTCATATCTCTATGGTGTCAATTAGTCAAGCACACAGACATCAATAATCAGAATATGAACCCCAACAATGGTTACCAAAAGAAAAAAAAAAAACATGCTGCAATGCATGCTGGGTACATTGTAGTACAAAACTCATCCATGCTCTGCATGCATTGCAGCATTTTTTTTATTGTTTTTTTATGGTCATCATTGCTGAGGTTCATATGTTGATTATTGGATGATGTCTGTGTGTGACTAAATGACACCCCAGAAGACCAAACTGTTTGGAAAGTTCCTGAGTATTAACTGGATTATCACAGAACCACTGGCTCTTAGAATGGCTTTCTCACTGTAATCAACAGTCCAACTAATTACATAGAACACTCTATTTCCATCAGAAATTTAGAACTCTCAAACAGTTCAATAATTCATGATTATCATCACCAATATGCTGTATAACAAACCAATATCTAGGTACGTTAGATTAAAAAAATGCTAACCTGAATGCACTGTGTGTTGCTTTGGATAAAAGCATTTAAGAGTGTGTGGAGTGTGTGTATAACACCTGATGACATTTTCTGGGCTTTCAGTTAAAACACATGGTTACAACATCCAAAAAAAACACCTAAGACAGAAATCAAGGGTCAAGAGCCCAACTAAAGCAAGCACTGATCTCTAACATGGTTACTTCAAATGAAACAATAAATCAACATCTAAACCTTAGTTAAT
>NW_024874688.1:0-2049 GCF_018340385.1 Cyprinus carpio
ATATTATGGATGTGAATCCACTTTGTAAGCGAGAGCAATGACACCAACATGCAGTAGCTATTTAAATTGGACAAATTCCACCAAAGGCATTTAACGATCCATCATGGCATAATAGTGTTTCATTGAGTGCCCTATAGAGTGTCTAGTGGCTTGAATTCTAATTCTGTTGTAACTACTGGCATTTTGTGATGTTGTTGGTAGGAAATATTATGTGGATGTGAATCCACTTTGTAAGCGAGCGCAAAGACACGCAAATCATGCTGTAGCTATTTTTAAATGAACAAAATTCAATCAAAAGGCGAACTAAAGGTCCCTCCATGGCATAATGATGTTTCTTTGAGTGCCCTCTAGTGTTCCAAGTCGCATGAATTCTAAGTATGCTGTAACTACTGGTGTTTTGAGATGTTTTTAGGAGGAAATATTATGGATGTGAATCCACTTTGTCAGCGAGCGCATAGTCACCCAACATGAAGTAGCTATTCTGAAAAGTGCTTAAATTGATAGAAATTCCCAAAGGCATTGAAAAGGCACCATGGCTAATAGTGTTTCATTGAGCGCCCTTAGTGTGTCAAGTGGCTTGAAATTCTAATTCTTGTTTGTAACGTACTGCATTTTGTGATGTTGTTAGGAGGAGGGAAATTTTTTATTTTATGGAGTGAATCCACTTGTAAGAGAGAGCAATGCACCAATTGCGTAGCTATTTAATGGACAAAATTCAATTCAAAGGCATTTAGAAGGTCCACCATGGTAATAGTGGTCATTGAGTGCCCGGCGAGGGTGTCACGTGTTTTTTTTTTTTTTTTTGGGGGTTTTTTTACTTGAATTCTAATTCTGTTGCAACTACTGGCATTTTGTGATGGTAGAAGGAAATATTATGGAGTGGAATCACTTGTAAGCGGAGCATGGACACCAACATGCAGTAAGCTATTTTAAATGGACAAATTCCACCAAAGGAATTTACAGGTCCACCATGGCATAATTCGGTAATTCATTGAGTGACATTAGTGTTCACGTCGCGCGATGAAAATTCAAGTAGCGGTAACTACTGGCATTTTGTGATGTTGTTAGGAGGAAATATTATGGATGTGAATCCACTTTGTAAGCGAGAGCAAGGAACACCAACATGCAGTAGCTATTTAAATGGACAAATTCAATCAAAGGCATTTAAAAAGGTCCACCATGGCATAATGATGTTTCTTTGAGTGCCCCTATAGTGTCAATCCAAGTCGGATAGATTCTAAGTATGCTGCTTAACTACTGGCGTTTTGTGAGGGTGTTGTTAGTGGGAAATGTGTGGTGTGCATCCACTTTGTAATCGAGCATAGACACCAACATGGAAGTAGCTATTCTGAAAAGTGCTTAGAATTGATAAATTCCACCAAAGGCATTTAAAAGTCCACCATGGCATAATAGTGTTGCATTGAGTGCCCTCTAGGGTGTCAAGTCGCATGAATTCTAATTATGCTGTAACTACTGGTGTTTTGTGATGTTGTTAGGGGGAAATATAAAAAGGTTTTTGTTTTGTTTTTGGTGCCATTTACAGGGGTAATATTCTTATTTTTTTTTGTTTTTCCATTACATCTTTTCTTGAGAGCACTCTTTGATTTTAAATCTGTAAGTAGTTATCAGTCAAGTAAATTACCTTTTATGATGTTGTAGCAGTTGATATTTAAAGGTTTCTCTATGTTTCTTGTCTTCCAGTGTAACATTCCAATCGAGCGGAGAGGGTGGACTCTTATTCTTCTGGAGGGCTTTGGAGTTTCTCTCTGAAAGACATTTGATATTTCCCTCCAGCCCATAAGTACATTTCGTACCTCCCTTCCTGACCAATTTGAAATGAACCAAGATATACATGTATAGCCATGTGCAGAAACCCTACAAGAGGCCCTTCCAAGCGAATAACAGAGCTACACTGTAAAAACATTTCAAGCCCGTTTCTACTAATTGTTACTTAGTAACAAGTTCCACAGGAAAGTATACATGCTTAGTCAATTTTTGTCTCCAAAAGTAAGCTTCTCGAATTGTTATTTTTTTTAGTTGGTTCAACCT
>NW_024874689.1:0-1580 GCF_018340385.1 Cyprinus carpio
TTCTTCTTATTGAAAGTATGACAGATCAGTTTTGTCTTAAATTTTCTTCCCAGTGAAAAAGTGCATTGAAAATATAGGGCTGCGTCAAATATCAAAAAATAATGTGTGATGATAAATAGCAAAGGTTGACTTTCAAATGAATGAATATATGTATCCGTACAGTGTGTTTCTGTGTGTGTAGAAATGGATTGTCTTTAGCAGTGTTCATCACACACATTAGTAACTTCTTTGGCTATATATACATAAAACTAGCAGAAATACTGGTAGGGTATGTAGTACAAGATTCTACTAATAAAATATAAAGCATACAGGGTTACTAAAATTATCACTCCTTAAGCTGTACTTACAGTGGAACCAAAATAAAAGAGTGAAAATCAAGCCCAGGAGTATGCAAAATCTTGTATTCTGTTTCTTGAATTACAAGATTGTTTTGGCACATTATTTTAGCATCATTAGCAGATTATTTTGCTTGTTCTAAACCAAAAATCTTTTTTTTTTCTCTCTCTCTGAAAACAAGACAATCATTTTTACTGGTCTAGAAAATCCTTCTTTGATGCAATGAAAAATTCAGAGTAAGAAAAGGCAACCAGGACCAGCTGCTTTTTGTGCAAATTGTATGTATGTTGCCATATACTACTTAACCAAGAAAAACTAAGAAAAGGACATCAACGAAAAATAACTGTACAGCCTAAAAAATAAAATGATCTTTAAGATTTTGTGAATACTTGGCTCCTTTAGGAATCTCATTTGTTCGACCTCTTCTCCTTTTGTTCAGGATGCTGTCTCCTGTCACACCCCTTCTCTGCTTTTTAGTTGAATCTGGGAAAGAGAGAAAACACTATTAGTTCCACACAGATAGCAATATATGCTATTTACACTAAGTGCAACTAGTGATAAAATTATATTTAAAGAATTTTTAGTGAAAATAGCAGTATTTTCTGTTTATTATATTTACACTAAGTGCAAATAGCTTATAAATTATATTTAGTATTCTATATTGTAATTTATAATGTAAAAATAACAATGTTTCTCCATTGTACTACTTATTGCACATTGTGGCAAATATGCACCCTCAGTATTGTAGCACATTATAAAACAGTATGCAAAAATAAGGCATTGTAACAGGCCAAAGGAGAACTTGAATACCGCACGCTTTCCACCCCGAAAGAGAACTTAGGAACTCCACATGTTTTGCTTCAGAATGATAAAGTAACGGCTGTAGAACCCAAACTCTTTGAGAGGAGGAACATGTTCTATGGCCTCTTTCCCAAGAGAGTGTCTACTTCTCTTGTTCCATTACCAGAGCCTGCTCTGGGCCCACTAGTGTGGGAATGACCCCGTTGAACGAGGCGGTTGAGAAACAAGCTGAATTCTCTAGCCTCTTCTACAGTCTGCAGGACCCATTTTGAGACATTTAGCAGAAGTTCCTATGCTGCCAGAAGTCTACTAAGGGAACCAGCCTCTGGTTGGCCTCTGGTGTGGCTAGAGGAGTCACTTCGGTGCCCTGAAGTGGATGGCCGGCAGGGAATGACCAACCTGTCTGCTCTAGTGACCTCATTTGAGGGGACAAGCATTCCCGT
>NW_024874690.1:0-1097 GCF_018340385.1 Cyprinus carpio
TAATGATTTGTATCGTAAAAAGCGCTATACAAATAAACTTGAATTGAATTGAATTGAATATCATTGACTTGATTCCACAGATACTATTTAAACTGAACTGAGCTGGATGATGACATCACTGAATTCAATGATGAACTGCCTTTAACTGAAAAATGAGTGTTTACTATTGTCATTTTGCATTATTGACACACTATTTTCCTAATTGATGCTGTACAGTTGCTTTGACACAATCTGTATTGTTAAAAGCGCCATATAAATAAAGGTGACTTGACTTGACAATAATTCCTAAAGAGAGAAGCTTAAAAGTGGTGTATGCACACAGATTCTTTGAAAAGTCGAAGGCATTCCACCCAAATGCACGTCCCTTGATAATAAAGGGATGGTGTGAACAAGGTTTTAATTGAGAAATCTTCACAATGCATGCATTCATCTCCCAAGAACTAAATGTGTATGCTCACTCCGCTCCTCACTCATACACAGACGAAAGGTATTGTGCGGCCAGTTGCATTAAATTATACACTATGTTATGACTATGTCTTAAGACAGTTTATTCAATTAGTTTCATTTAAAGGAGGATTCATTGGTGTGAAAATTTGGACAAAGGCGGTTGAGGGTAGTCACGATCTCTTTATATTAAAATTAAATGTATATTGAGCCGTATAAATAAATTAATATTACCAACAGCAATGTCGATGACAGGGTTACATTTGCGTTGTCTGTCAATCAAAACAAACAAACAAAAAAAAAAACTAATCCGCACATTTTCCCGGCTAATTAATCCTGACTAACTGATTTTTAATATATTGTCATAATTTCAACATTAAAACTCCAAATGATTGTAGTAACAACATAAAGATGGTATATTTTAAATATGTTTAATGACATCTCTTTACCAACGCTCTATTTTTAACCAATTTTTGATAATACTGCTGAGGATGTCTCTATTAAACGCATATTCCCCTCAATTTAAGAATTAATTATAGCCATTCAACATTACAGTATAATTGAAAAGTGTTATTTTTTAACATTTATTTGCAGATGGGAGTTTTACTTACTCAAACATGTTCTGAGGGCAGAAAGGAAAATGATTGGTTTAC
>NW_024874690.1:1297-1478 GCF_018340385.1 Cyprinus carpio
GTACATCTGTTGATTGCACCAAAGCTGTTTATGTGGTAACAGGAGTAAAACATGCTTTTCCAATGCTACAGCTACGTCTGTGAAACCAATATGAGCGAAAAAAAGAACTTGTTCATACATCCTTGACATTTCATCAGTCAGTTAGCGTTAGCATTAGCATTAGCACTGCTCTCAGGGCAGG
>NW_024874691.1:0-570 GCF_018340385.1 Cyprinus carpio
ATAAAAACACTTTATTGGCATTGATATAAGAACCTCTAACATCCAAAACCATGTTTCTTATATGCCATCTAAGAAAACTTTTCACTGAAATAAACCCAAAGTTCTATGAAAACTATTTAACACACTTAACGACATTATACAGAGTATATGTTTTTGTATGCTATGGCAGGTTGCAGTTTGTAACCATTTTCTATTTAACGTTCAATCAGCTAATAGTCCTGCAGTGTGACAAATAAAAATTAAACGAACAAATAAAAAGCAAAACCTAGTCTAGTAAGTCTAGTAATATGAGGCCATAAAGATGCACTTACAACACAGGTCTGAACTTAAAAAAAAAGTCTGTAAAAAGTCCTAATGTTACCAATTTTGACAAATTTTTCACAAATTAAATAAGATTTTTCATCTACATTACATTGAGCAGACACTTTTATCCAAAGTGACTTTCATTGCATTCAGGCTATACATTTTTTTTTTACCAGTATGTGTGGTCTCTGGGAATTGAACCCGTGACCTTTTGCACTGCTAACACAATGCTCTACCACTGAGCCACAGTTGGATTAGGCATAAAAT
>NW_024874692.1:0-1012 GCF_018340385.1 Cyprinus carpio
AAAATATATTCCAGTCTTATCTTCTAAATTTCAAATTAAGGAAATTTTGCTCTAACCATAATTTAATGTCATCAATGCAATCAATTAGTGACCCGAATGCATCAGTGTTTGTTGGACTCATAGGCAAATAAATTTGCAGAATCAATCAGCATAGCAGTGATAAAGCTATGTTATTGGCCTGGGCTATGGATGGACCCAAGGAGGCACGCGAAGTAGATCGCGAGAATAAAGACCGGTCCGAGAATAGAGCCTTGTTGGTCAACCCCACAGGAGAGAGAAGTAGTAGAGGAGGATGAGTTTTCAATCACTACCAGAAAAGGTTCCACTGGCGGTCAAATATGACGCAGAAAACCACTGAAACGCAGTACACTTAATGCCAAACATAGTGATTGAGTATGAGACAGAAGGATTGCATGGTGCAGCCACGTGGATCAAAGGCAGCCGTGAGATCGCAGGAGCACTAAAAATAACAGGGTCTATTGACATCAACAAAACCGGGATATATCAAGCAGCACCTTTAACAGTGCAGACTCCGTACGATGTCGCCATCTAAATCCTGATTGAAAGTTCTAAAACACGGAAGTTATTTTCTAAAAAAAGATTGTAATTGTATAAAAACAACTTTTTCTAACACTTTGAGAGAAAAATTGGCAGATGAGAAAACTGGTCTGAAATTAGGACCCAAGAACGGAGGGATCCAAGGTTGGTTTTTTAAGGAAAAGGACTAACCACACAGCGTTTTGAACACAGCAGGGACAGATCCCGTCTCCAGGCGTGGGAGCTAAGACCATTTATTAATAAAATACAACAGCGAAGGGGCCCAACTGTGGTAAACCTCTTTAACAATTTATTGGAAACAAAGGTCCAAGGGGCAATTTGTAATTGTGAGACTGGTTCAAACTGTTCAAACACAGCAGAATGTGCTGCAGCGACAACTGAATCAGTTACCGAACTATTAGTCGTGAGTTGTCTGACAGACTCCACTTTATTAATAAAAAAGTGAAGAAAATTC
>NW_024874693.1:0-933 GCF_018340385.1 Cyprinus carpio
GCTTTTTTGGTCAAAAAAGGTTCCTGACCCCTGGTTCCAGAATCTGGCAGTAAGTTTGGGGAGCGCATTTTTATTCCATCTTCTATTCTGAAAAGTCTTCATATTTCTTAATTCTTTTTGCAGTTAACTTCTGTCTTTTCTCCACCTTTTTTTTTTTTTTTCAAACTCCACTGTCCCAGTCAGCATTTTTTTTTGTCCACGATCATGTCTAAATTCTTGCAATTTCTATATTGCAATAGTTTTGAATAATTCTCATGGGGGATTTAATAATTTTTGACTTTTCAGTCCGAAGCTAAAACTCTTTTTGGCTCATTTCATCTGTAAAAAAAGCCTAATAATTTCTGCACACCTGAATATAAGGAGTTTTTCTCTTCCAGCCTTCATGGACAATTATATATCGCTTCATAAATGATTAAATACAAAAATTAATGGTAGTTATTAAGATTGATGTCATTGGGAATTGGTAAAATGTGCTTGAAAAAAAATCAGAATATCAACATGCCTAATAATCAGGCACACAGTGTAAAATCAATAAAGGTTTTAGTAACACTTTTATAATAATGTCTAATTTGTAAACATTAGTAAATGAACATGAAAAAATATATTTTCACAGAATTTATTAATGTTTGTTGATTTTAGTTCACAGTGCATAACTAATGTTAACAGATATTTTTTTTTTTTTAAAGTTTTGACTATTAACTGACATTGACATGCAATATAATTGTTGTTCATGCTAGTTAATCTTAATAACTGAAACCTTATAAAAGAATGTTAGAAGTATTAATATGTATTATTCTCTCGTGGTGTGTCTTTCACCAGATTCTGATAGATTTGAATTAACCCTTTAATTGCCAAACTTTAAAACCAGACTGCCATAGAGTCTTGAAAATTTGCACACACCTTAGAATCTGTGGCCATTAGGAGGCTGCAGAG
>NW_024874694.1:0-2452 GCF_018340385.1 Cyprinus carpio
GAAAAAAAAGAAGTCATAAATAAGAAAGGAAAGAAAGAAAGAAATTAAATAATTAATTAATTAAATTAAACTAAAAAAATAAATAAGAGAGAGAGAGAGAGATAATCTCTTCTTTTGCATTGATGACAGTTTTTCCTTATAAAATGCATGTTTGCATTATTGTTTTTGGCATTTGCGCAATGAACGAGAAGCAAACTTTACGACTTGCCAAGGTGTGTCCTGTCTCTGCCGCATCTCCATAATGATGAGGATGAAAGAGCGATGGACATTGGTACGCTAAAACCACTGGAAAGGACCACCTTCAAAACACCAAGTGAGACTCAGCATTCAACACTTCAACCAACAAGACAGACCAATCATTGATAATCAAAAAATTACGGTAAGTGCTTTACCCCTTCCATTTACATTATGGTACGCCTACACTGTCCCCAGTTTAGCCACAAAAAAGCTGATGGTAGCAGTGCGCTGTGTATGTTAGGGAAGTATTTGGTTAACGGGCTGCAGGACTTGTGCCAGTGGCAGCAATTGCTTGTACCTTCCCTCTGTAGTAGACAGTTCCACCTGCGTCGATTGTCAAGGCGAGTCCAGGATAGGAGCAACGATGTCCTCTTGCGAATCCAGTGTGGGGTTGAGGGCAGACAGCGGCCTGCAGCTTTCTCAGCTGCCGTTGCTGTTCACCTAAAATTTAGGACTACAGCTATTTATAAAAGTGATTTTAAAGAGAATTTCCCAAAATGAGGGGTCCGTAAAATAAATCCCTGCAGCTTCAGTGTGTGGTGTGGGAAATATGAAATGCTTGCTGGAAGATCTGATTGTATGTGGCGTCCAAAGTATCTGAAAGGCTATTGCTGCAAGAAAATGACATCGGGAGCTTCCCATCCTCAGCAGGGGGTTCTCACTCTGTCTCCAGCCTCCCAGAAGCGAGGAAAAAATTGTTGGCACTAAGAAAAGGATAAGTGAGAATGAACTCTCTGGTTCTGCTCAGAAAACAATACTCACAAATGGTTTCATGTTTAAGCTCGGAGGGCTTGTCTGAGGTCCCATTGGCTTACAGTTCGGTGAGCCATCCACATGGAAAAGAGCGGCGACCATTCACATTGATATTGCTGCTGGAAGAGAGTTTCTGGGGCGCTGGTTACTAGGAATTGTGAAAGGATATGACAGAGTCCAACTTGCTTGCTGTCAACCACCGTGGTGCGGAATATAAAAATGAATCGTGATGTGTAGGTATCCTCAACCTGTTCCAGAATTTACTGCCTTTCAGAAGCAATGTACGGTGTACAACGTTAGGCAAGTGAAATGCCTTGTCATTGTGTCCTCCTTTGTCTCCAGGTAAATTGTAAAGGGTATATAGAAGGACCTGTCACCACTCACCTGCCACCAATTGGGGTCGTTAGCTGATCTCTAAGCACATGTATCCGATGAGTTGGATGAGGTATGAAAGAGCGATGGGTTTATGAGACTAAAACCGGGGACTGTGTAGATGACGGGCAAGTCCAAGGGGGGAACGGGCACTTCAAAAGTACCGACAACAAGCGGGATGGATGAAACCTTTAAACGGAGCAGACGGACTTATTTACTGTGGGCGAACCACCACTTCTAGCTTACCCCAATGTCACACCATTTTGGTAGTGACAACTATCCCAGGTACACAAAAGCTGATGTGTATCAAGCAAACAGTTATGTTAGGGAAGGATCGGTCACTGGCTGCAGTGACTAGTGTCCAAGGCAAGGACGTGCTCCTAAATACTCTCTACAGGAGAATGGTTTCCGGCCACGTTCGATTGTCCAATTGTGATCGCATAGGGGGTGAGGCAGATGATGTCGCTTTCCAAGAAGTTCCGGAATGGGAATGTGATCTTCGGCAATTGGTCAATGTTAAGCGTTCGATGACCATTGTTGTTGACCTAGAAATTTAGTACAAAACCTTTTGCGCATTGTGGTTGTGAATGGAAATGTATTGGAGAGAGAATGAAAGGGGCTGAGAAATGGAGCACAATGAGGGGGGGGGAATGTGCGGCTACACGTTAATTCTAGCAGGATCAGAAGGCCTCTCAATTTCACATTTTACAAAGAAACTTCGTCCACAACTAGTGTCGACTGGGGGTGTTTAACAAGTCAAGATACTCCTTGTACTGTTGGTTGCAAAAGACTCGTCGTTTCCAATGCAAGTAGATAAAGCAACTTATCAGAATAAAGGTAAACAACATCTAAAAATGCTTACAAGGTCTGGTTGTGTGTGCGTCCAAAAAACTTGAAAGGCTGCTGCAATTTAATGACTTCAGAGCTTCCATTCTCCAAACGGGGGGTTACTATTTCTCCGTTTCCAAATGGTAGGAAATTGATGGCACAGGACAAATGCAAGTCAAAGAAATCCTTTAGTTTTTCCCAGAACAGGAGCGCCAAAACACTACACGTGGCTGGGTTTAAGCAGTTGTGGAAAAGGGTATTC
>NW_024874695.1:0-1833 GCF_018340385.1 Cyprinus carpio
TGTTTTGTTGATTAGGTGGCTGTGAAATGTTCAAAGAAGATGCCAGCCATGCCATATATCAGAGTGGTGAGTAGACTGCATTCTCTATGTTATTGTCTCTTATTCACTGTTTTCAGTTTATCAAGCATCCTCAGTATTAGCAACTTATGACCACAATTGAGCTAACTGTTTTTATTTTTGTGAATTATTTTGGAAACCACCTCCATCTAAGCATCATGTTTTTTCTTTCTCTTTAGCCTGGTCATCCCAAACGTCTCCCCATTGAAAGGATTGGCCTGATGCTCATGGCCAATGAGAGGCATCTCAGTATCCCCAGATCATTAAGCTGCTTGACTGGGAGGGATGACACAGAAAGCACCACGTGATGGTCATGGAGTGCCTCCTGTGCCCTGTGTGGATTTGTTTTAGTTTTGTGGATCATAGAGGAAGCCTTGATGAGGGGATGGCACAAAATATTATCGCGGCAGGTCATTGATGCCGCTAAAACTTGCTGTGATCGTGGTGTCTTCCATGCGTGATATAAAACTGGAGAAACATCCTGGTGAACCAGGACACACCATGGAGGTCAAATTAATTGACTTCGAGTGCAGTCGATCATGAAGAAATCTGCCTTCAAAAGTCTTCCAGTATGTGTTATGAAGTGCTTTTATTAATTATCTCACAGAAACACATCATTGTATGTACTCAACATGCTCGCGATAATTTATTAAACATCAGACATCTTTCCTGCAGGCACAAGACCGCACTGTCCACCCGAGTTCAACTTCTTGAAGGGCAGGTACCACCATAAAGCACACCACAGTGTGGACACTAGGTTCCTCCTGTATGAAATGCTGTGTGGTGAATGTCCTACATCCCTATGACCGACACATGATCACCGGGAACCTCTGGACCAGACCTGGCTTGTCAAAGTGTGAGATCTTTCATCAAACAATGAACTCCAGATCATGGCCAAAAGTTCACCAATAGCTTCATAAAGAGAGGCAGGTGTAAAGTATAAGTTTATAATCAAATGACTTTCTTTGTCTTTTCACACACAGAATGCTGCCGGATGATTTGTGATTGTCTGCAGCCTGATCCACAGAAAGAGACTCAGTCTGACACCATGCATCTCCATGACTGGAGTTTAAGGTACGGAGTCTTAAGCGAAGTTAAGCTTTCTTTTGTTGTTGGTTTAGTTTGATCATCAGTCGCCATTAACTTTAAAAAAACATTTTTCTCTAAATGTAATGTATTTAGACAAATAATGCTGATTTATCTTTTGTTTCAGGTCACGGTAAAGACACAAGAACCTCAGGAAACAACTCCTGTCATGGTCACCCTGTTGTTTTCTTTGTCTTCCAGTCAGCTTTATGTCTGGTGGACTGACAAAGAGCGGCTTCTTCCATCAGTCCACTCTGGCTCTTAGCGTATTGCAGGCCCTGCAAGTCTGGTAGCATCTGCCGCCTTGACTTGAAGCAGCAATAGTGTCTGCAGCCGTGTGTGCTTGCGAGGATCTGTAAATAGTTAATTGTACATTTGTATTTGTTTATTTATTATAAGGAAGTTGGTAAGAAAATGTATAATTTATAAGAAAAGAGTAATAAAAATGATATATTTAAATTGTGCTGTTCACTGTAGTTTCATAGTATATTTCCCTGCAGTCCTTTTGGCTCCTGAAGAAGTAATTTCTGTCAGTGTTTAAAACCTGCATTTACAAGATATATAGTATATATACTATGGTCAAAATCATTAAGTGAATCAGCCAAAAATATCAGCCTGACCTTAACAATTCAAGTCACTGGGTTTGTCACTGAATCATTCATTCAATCGATTCTTTCAAACAGCTGATTC
>NW_024874696.1:0-1765 GCF_018340385.1 Cyprinus carpio
GTGTTTGTTCAGTCATTCAGTTTTGTGCTTTGTAATGATTGGTTTGTTTTGCAATTATATGTTGTGTAATAAATATTTAGATACATCTGCTATTAGTCAGATGTTTAATGTTTATCTGGAAACATTTCCACTGTTAATATTTTTTTTAATCTGTTTTATTCTGTGCAATCATCTTTTTTTTTTATTTTTATTTTTTTTAGCTTCCTAACCAAAACTGAAACTCACTCAAAGCTCAATCTAGACAGATCAAGATATTTTTTTAAATTATTTTATTTAAGCATGTTTTAAATCTGATTTTTTTTTTACCAGATCAACATAATCTGTGCTCAGATGCAATTATCTCTAGACAAATTATAAGATAACATAAAATACACAAATGATCAGCTCAGTGTTCACAATTTAATGAGTTTCTTCTCTGTGTTTTAGTGCTGATTTCAAACATCCACTCTGGACAAACTGAAGGTGAGTCAATTTGATTCATGTATTTCATCACATACGAGTGATTCTGCAGTAATTTACAAACCAACTGAGAGTTGAGAAATGAGTATTACATTATTATGATTATAAATGCATCATTTTAAGACTGAGGTGTGACAACAAATTAAAATGAAATCAAAGTACAGTAATTATTAAAGAGCAGGTCAGATGGGTTTTTGAAAAATCTCTCTTTTGCAGTTTATAGCATTAGCTATCCTTAAATGAAAACAATCTGCAAAGTTGTTAATCAAAAAAGTGCATGATAAATAAAGATATTGTCTCTCAAAAAGAGAGAGAGTCGGTTCTGAATCGCCGTAGCTTGAGCGAGTCGTTATAATTTCGACTCTTTTGCCTGTTTGCTGTATGCTTAATGGATCACTGGGTAACACATTTGCATAATCCCCGCCTGCCCATGAAATACTGAACAGAGTCTGATCTGCCCTGAAACACTTCCGCTAGTTAGTGTGTTTACATCATGTTGAGAAAATAGCGGTGTTCAAGGATACCACAGAAATACAATTGGAGCCTTTTTTGTTGTGTGCTTGTCATTTTATCAAGAACTGCTTCTCTAATCTGGGCTTTTATCTTCATTGGCTTCTAATCTTCTTAATTTGGACTAACAAGCTCTCTGGAACCACGACCTGTAAGTGATAACGATTGATCGTTAGGTGTACATTTTCAATTGAGTGCTCAAAATATCAGTTCCCTCTCGAGAAACGGTCTTTCGACATGGCGTTGCGCTTTGGGGACTCCCTTCCTTCTCTAACATACCTGAAATCCTATTGCTGCAGCGCCAGTGAAGTTGCAACTCTCTCACTGGCCAATGCCAGTCAAGGCGGCAAATATAGGCGGGCCTCGCCACTATATATTGTGCCGTGTTGGCGGCATAACCTCAGAATCTTCCCTCTTTCAATTATCCTCTGAGACAGCTGTTGAGAAGAGCGCGCAGCGAAAAGCGGATTTCCCTCTCTTGGCGCTCCAGCATGTCGAAAGTTTGCATGCTGTGTTGAGTTCTCGGGGCGGACATACAGTTCTGCATCTGTTGCCTGGGTCACCGCCCATGCGGAGCGGCCTCAATAGTCGGAAGCTGCCCACACTGCAAGAATTCTCAGTCTGGTGCTTAGGATTTGGAAGAATATCGCCCTCGGTGATTTCTCGGCAATAATCCCGCCCGCCAGCGAGCAGCTGGTGGGGCGACGGCTGCACGATGAGCGACAGCGCAGGGTAAAGCAATTCACCTCCCCAGCTCAATGTGCTTGGAGGAGGATCTTCAACCTGCCGCTGGAGC
>NW_024874697.1:0-7246 GCF_018340385.1 Cyprinus carpio
GAAAACCTAGAACATGACAATATTAGATGCATACTTCATAATGTATGTTTTCCAATTATTTATTAAATAATAAGCCTTTTAATTCCTAAGAACCTTTGTAAAAAACACTTAATTTGTTTCTCTCATGGCTGTATAAAAAAAAAAAAAAAAAAAGTTAAGCCTATAGATATAAGTATTTGGTTTTTGTTGATAAACTTAGAACTCTGTGACATATGTATGGGAAGTCTTTATAGAGAGATTTATGTATTTTTAATGGATGAGGTTTTTGGTCAATACATAAATCACATACCCAGTCATAAGATTTATACGTGCACATCATCTGAACAGCTGGAATAAATAAGCTTTCCTTTGATTTACGTTTGTTAGGACAGGACAATATTTGAGATACAGCTATTTGGAATATATCTGGAATCTGAGGGTGCAAAAAAATCTAAATACTGAGAAAATCACCTTTAAAGTTGTCCAAATGAAGTTCTTAGCGATGCATATTACTAATCAAAATTAGGTTTGATATCTATGGAAGGGAAATTTACAAAATATCTTCATGGAACATTATCTTTACTTTTAATATCCTAGTGATTTTTTGGCATAAAAGAAAAATCGGTAATTTTGACCCATACAATGTTTATGTTTTTTTTTGTTTTTTTTTTTGGCTATTGCTAAAATATACTCCCAGCTTAACCTAAGACTTTAAGCGGTCCAGGGTCACAATTATGTTGCAAATTCCCATAGTGCTGAGGGCGAAAGTTCAGGTGAAGGTTTTATCTTTTTTTTTTATTGGTGCTGATGTAAAATGCTGCTAATTAAAACTTTGTTCTTCTGCTCTCTGCAGAGATGAATGTCTGCTCACTTTGTGTTGTCTTTGTCTGTCCACATTGGTACAGGTTCGGGCTCTGTCAGTTAGATGGTAAGTTGTCATAATGACTCTAAAACCTGCAGAATGGGAATCTTCTGTGTCTGTGAGGCATTTAAGAAGGAAATCACACATCTTGCTTTCTGTCATCAGTTTGTGGTCGAGCCCCTCTCAATGACAGGATTTTTGGAGGGGAGAATCACGCGAAGCAGGGGCTTGGCAGCGTGGCAGGTCAGCATTTATGTCTCCGCCTCAAGTCATAACTGTGGCGGGGACTCTATCACTAAAGACTGGGTTTTATCTGCAGCTCACTGCTTCCAGAAGTATGAAGTTTAAGGCTTAAATACAGCTTTAAAATGCATTTGTAGATTGATAATAGTAGGATTAAAGCAGACTTTCTCTATTTACAGTTTTGTGTTGTCTAGAGTTGTTGTGATGTACTTGATGTCAGTCTACTGAGGCAATCTGGCTCAAACCCTAATGAGACATCCAGGAGAGCCAGTCAAATCATCCAACCATCCTAACTATAGCAGTCCTCCTTATGACAATGACATAGCACTGGTCCAGCTCTCCTCCTCTGTGAATTTCTCTCTGATTACATTAAGCCGGTCTGTCTGGCAGCGGCTGGTAGTACATTGCTGCAGGCGACGGAGAGCTGGGTCACTGAGATATGGGGCAGGCTACAATCTGAAGGTGGGTGAATATTTGCTTGCCAGTTATACTTACCTAGAAATGGTTTCTAAAAGTCATAAATGTGTCCTCTGATCTGTGTCGATGAGGCCCAGTGTCTGATATACTGCAGGAGGTGACACGATGCCGGTTGTGAGCAACAGTGACTGTGCTAATGCTTATGCAGGGGCTTTAAGCATCACAAGCAATATGATTTGTGTTGGACAGCAAGGAAAAGTGCATGTCAAGTAAGATACCAGTCATTCATTTTAACCATTTTTACAATCTCGCCCATGATTTACAAAACACCAGTGATTGCTCAACTGCTGAAACTTTACACTGCTATCCTTGTTGCTTATTTAAGCCTCAGTTCTTAAACTCAAACACTACAACTAAGCATGTGCCAAAAATTATCGGCCAAAAGTGGCATTTTCATTTATCTTAATGCCAAAAAAGACAAAGACGGCTGAAATTATGAGCTGAAAATATATGCCGCATCACCGCTCTTTGTAACCTGTAGTCCCAAAGGATGATGAAGACAAATTCCAAAACAACACAGTTCATTAAAAAAAAATAAAAATAACTAACAAGTAATCCAAATAGTTGTGTGTGTGAACCCTTCCTTGTTCTTGTGGACTTAATGAATATCTGTTTGGATTATCTTCATCTTGGCTTCTCATCTTGGCACCACGCAGCCATGTGACAGTGGGATGGAGGCCTGCTTTGGAAATACTCCAAGGTAGTAAACAAGTAGTGATGATGATTGGCCCGATTTTTTAATCAAAAAAAAAAACAAAAAAAAAAAACAACAAACTCAAAGTAACAGAAAAGGTCTCAAATTTATCTCTATTAAGCCCAGTTGTGTTTATAATGTTTCTAAATTTGCTTTATTTACCGGTGTTTTTAGCCTACATTATTTTGAATGTCTGTAATAAAATGCGACAGCCCTAAGTGATTTATGTTTTTTTTTCTTCTCAAAAACCCAATATTATACAAGTAAGGATTTCTAAGTCTTTAAAGCGTTGACAGTTTTGTTCTTTCCTTCACAGTCACGGCTGTGTCAAGGAGAAGGCACACAAGAACAAAGATAGAATCAATAATTGCTTTAATGACATCCAGAAAGAAGGAAATCCACAGAAGCGTTCCACACACACACCAATACCAAATATGTATAATGCACCCGAACAAAGACTAGAACAAAGAAGTGAGTTTAAATAAGGCAGACAGATGATGACACAATAGGCAAGTTTGAGAAGTGGTTGGTATGGAATAAGCATAACAGAGATGTGATCCGAGTACCCGAGGTGGAGGCTGATGTACAGACATGAACGTCTTTTTCTCTGATGTATAAATAAAGTCCAGTATGATGTTTCCCACTTGTTGCAAAGTTCACGTGTTGGTAGCACTTTGGGCAAACTGTCTTTAAAGGGATATTCCACCCCAAAATTAAAGTTGTATATAAAATATAAAATTATACTGACAGGTGTAAAGGGGTTTCAACAAGAAAAGACTTTCAAATTTGTGTATCTTCACTCATCTAGCTCCTCTGGGGAAGCTTCCTGCGTTCCTTGTTCCTCGCCTCTCCTCACGTGCAATGGAACCACTGAAGTGTCCCCTCTCAAGACAGCTAAATTTGATCAGTTCCCAGGATTCCAGCTGATGGAGGGAGGAGAGAGAGGAAACGAGGAAGCACCAGTCTGAGTGATGAGAAACATTTATGGTGACAAAGAGTAAAACACTCAGCCTCACTGCAGACACTTGAAAAGGTGCGCTGGCCTCAAGAAAAAACTGCTTTGATGGACACATCGCTGGCAAACTTTATCATTGAGCTACACTACTGCATACTTCTGTCTGTAGCAGCTGTTCACTGGATACTGTCAGAGATATAAATGCTGAATGTTTGTCAACACAGGGAGACTCTGGAGGTCCAATGGTCATTAGTAACGGCTCCCTGTGGATATAGTCTGGCATTGCAATTTTATAAGAGACTCGTGTGCTGACCCCAAATATCCCAATGGGTTCGCCAGAGTCTCTAAGTTCCAGGACTGGATCCAGTCTTATACCGGCAGCACTCCAGCCTGGATTTGTTGCATTCAATGCAGCATCCTCCAACTTCAGAAGTGTCCCCTACCTCCTCTTATTCCCCCTTTCTCTCACATTCTCTGTCATTCCTTTCACTTTCTCCCTCTACCTCTCTTTCAATCTCTCTTCTCACTAAATATGAGAAAAGAGAAGTTATATTATTGTATTTGTAATTTATTCTTTGTTGTTCTATGCCATGTACTATTCTTCAAAAGCACTTATGCATGACATGCACTCATAAAGTTCAGTATGTTTCTGTCCTCTGAGATTCAGGATCTTTGCATAAATAGTAGAGATGGACTGATATTTAATTGTTTTTTATAATAACACAGATTACTTTGCTTTATATTTCTGATAACTGATACATGGTCTGGAGCTCTGCACTGTAACAATGGAGACTGGTTGTTAAAAAATGTTGAAGTCAATGGTCTACGGTCTTTTTTTAATTATTGCTTGTGCAGACACATTTTTAATTATGTCTTTCAAACACCTGTGTTTTAATTTCTTTAATTCTAAATTTTCTAATGCTATTTTTAAACATTTAGTCAAAAAATACTATATTCATCATTCCATGTGCAGTATGTCTAAAAAGGCATTAAAATGTTTTAAAACAGTAAGCAATTTTATTTTTTGTTTATTTTGTTTTTTATTTTTTTACGGTTCCCAACTTACTAGTCAGAAGGAAATACAACATTACTGCTACATTTTATTCAGAAACAAAAGTCATAAAAACAGTATTTGCTCCCAATGTGCTGTCAACACTGCACTCTGACAGCCAACAGAAGAACTGCAGAGAAATTCAAGGCACTGTCATTTCCTCATTTATTTGACACAGAACTGTTATATGTAATTAAACACTGCTGGCTGAAATAAAATAATTCTTGACAATATCTTTAAAATGAGAGAAATCACTGACATAATGTAAGCTATTTTACTTTCTTTCGATTGCAGAAGAAAATGAACAGTCTAGAAACTATTTCACTTGCAGTGTTAACTTATGAAAATCAAATACAGACACATGAAATAAATCCCAACAAGCTGTGTAATCAAGCAAAAATATTGGTCAAAATTACAAAATGAATGCTGGTTGATGTTTGACAGTGAACATCTCTACTGCATAGCCACATATTCAACAAAGGCGTTAGTAGCAAAAGCGAGTTGGGCTAATAATGTTAACGTAAAGTCCTTTCAGAAATATGATTTAGCATAATCTAGTCAAATAAACACAATGTAGAAACCTTTCTTTGCTTGTACGATTTCAGCTTTGAAAAAAGCTTTCTAAATTTTAAAGAAGTATTTAAATGAGTTCAAGGTAGATGCTTGCTAGCAGATGGACCTTCAACCTCCATGACAGCACAGCATTCATTCATACAAAGAATGCAACAAAAAATAAAATAATGTGCTGACATAAAAAAAGAGGAAATTTAATTGTAGTAAGCACTTCTGTACTTTTATATAAGTAAAAATATGTCTTTACAACTTTAAGTTGAGTAATAGGGGAGTAATATTTGAACAGCAGTATCTGTATTTTCACTCCAGGTAATAAGGGTTGTGTACTTTGTCCACCCCTCTGCACATGACTCACATTAAAAAGCTGAACACACCAGTAAACATTTGTTCAGATGATATTGATGATGATGAAGAACAATGTGAAGAGACTCTGGTGATAATGGAAAGATGACCTGGAAAACATGAAAAAATCAGTGATTAGTAATGAAGTCTCTGAATCATTGCAGATTAATAAAAGGTAAAACAGGCGTGTGTGTGCGTGTGTGTGGGGGTTAATGATCAATAACGTTAAAGGCTCCTTAACATACATACCCACTGAAGCTAAGCAGGGTTGAGCCTGAGTCAGTACCTGGATGAGGAGACTTTCTGGTAAACCTAGGTTGCTGTTGGAAGAGGTGTTAGTGAGGCCAGCAGGGGGGCTCACCCCTGTGGTCTGTGTGGGTCCTAAGCGCCCCAGTGTAGTAGACGGGGACACTATACTGTCAACAAGCACCATCCTTCGGATGAGGCGTTAAACTCTGTGGTCATCAAAAATCCCATGGCACTTCTTGTAAAGAGTAGGGGTGTAACCCGGTGTCCTGGCCCTTGTCAATCATGGCCTTCCTAATAATCCCCTAAACCACTTGATTGGCTCTGTCTCTCTCTCCTCTGTCTTCTCTCCGGGTCTGTTATGTAGGCGTTCACAACACTGCAGTTTAGTGATATCCGGTCAGCGAGCAATCACTTGATGTAACGGATCTTCTTGAACCAGTTCACCAAAGCGAACTGAATCGTTTGAAAGCGGTTCGCGTCTCCAATAAGCATTAATACACAAATGACTTAAGCTGTTAACTTTTTTTAATGTGGCTGAGCACTCCCTCTGAGTTCAAATAAACCAATATCCGGAGTAATTCATTTACTCAAACAGTACACTGACTGAACTGCTGTGAAGAGAGAACGAAGATGAACACCGAGCCGAAAAGAGCCAGATAATGAGCGAAAGATTGACTCTTCGTTCTCGAGTCAAGAACCGTTCAAGAACGCCTTCATGTTAAATACATGAAGTACTTTATCTCATGTATTTAACATGAAGGTGTTTCTCATGTACTTCAAGTACATGAAATTTCTTGTTACATAATCTCTACATGCACCCACATTGTTTTCTTTTATGTAATATAAAATTTGTTATAATAAAGATAAAGAAAAAAAAGAAACATGAATAGAGTCTCATTATTATCACAATAATTCTTATTAATAATTATGTATTATGTATTTACCCCAAACCCAACCCCATCTGTCGAGTCCCGCCCCGCGCTCACAACAGACCCGGAAGAGAACACAATGCTCGAATAAAGTCATTAGTTTTGATATTTTTGGAACAAAATGTATTTTCGATGCTTCAATAAATTCTAACGGACCCTCTGATGTCACATGGACTACTTTGATGATGTTTTTATTACCTTTTCTGGACGTGGACGGTATACCCGTTACATACATTCTCAATGGAGGAAACAGAAAGCTCGGACTTAATCTAAAATATCTTAAACTGTGTTCCGAAGATGAGCGGAGGTCTACGGGTTTGGGCGACATGAGGGTGAGTCATTAATGACATAATTTTAATATTTGGGTGAACTAACCCTTTAATACTGTCACCAAATTAGCTGAATTTTATTTTTCCTTCTTTTGTACACTGACCTAAACACAGCTGATTAGCTGATTTTCTTTAATCATTATTATTTTTCTCTTCTATGCTGCGTGTATAATACGGTCAGGTTCAGAGTGTGTCAGAACATTGCTATATTGCCTTTGCTGATTTAGGTTTATTGATTTGATTGATGAAAAAACAGAGAAACTCATATGTACACACAATTCTTAGCTGAATTTTCTTTTCTGTTGTTACACATTAATGTAAGCTGAG
The DNA here is from genome assembly GCF_018340385.1 of Cyprinus carpio. Lineage (NCBI taxonomy): Eukaryota > Metazoa > Chordata > Actinopteri > Cypriniformes > Cyprinidae > Cyprinus > Cyprinus carpio. The sequence continues at coordinate 7,011 of NW_024874697.1, forward strand.
CATTTGCTTTGATGTTCTTGAGTATCGCGGTGTGTGTTCAGACATTTAAATACACATAAGTAGTAGAAAAACAATACATTTAGAGTTTGTAAAATACACACAGATGTCTATGGAAGCAGTAATAACATTTCCATTCAAATATAACTTGTCGATGTGTTTTATTAATATCAGATACACATAGTGTGGCGTATAAATAAAGTTCACTCTGTTCTTCTCCCCAGTTCACTGGCCATGTA
>NW_024874698.1:0-1928 GCF_018340385.1 Cyprinus carpio
ACCATGCAAAAGCAATGCTATAGCAGCAGAAATGTAAACAGTCGTGAAATAGACACCAGCCACGATGCTTAGCATCAGAAAATATAGAAAACAATCCTCCTCTATACAATTCCACACAAATTGTAAGTTGTTCCGTTTTTACCGCACAAGAATATTTGTGGCCGCTCGCTGTTATAGCTCTCTCAGGGCACAGAAATATATGATACATTTTGATGTTACAGACCGCGCAGAAGCCCAAGTAACGTTAGACAGATAAGACAGTTCGGCAAAATAAGGTATCCGATCTTTTATATGTATACATAACCTTAATAAACCAACACAAATTTGGCGCAACCATAATGAAACACGGCGGTAACCTTGTAAATGGAGTCAATTTGAATCGAATTTAAACGCCGATGTTCACAACCACCTCGTGTGACAGCTGCCGCCAAATGGCGCTGGCAGGTCCTGCATATCAACCTAGTTCACAACCACTTAACGCCATTAAGATTTATACCCAAAGTGCTTCATACGGCGATGAACATAGCAAGCATTTGTAGTATACAGATCTCGTGTGCATATTATCAAGTTGTTTGTAACAATAACACCTGTGCAAGAATAACAGGAAAAATTGATGAGGAACTGTCACGTGTCACGTCGCAACCAAGGTCAGCAAGTGCGTCGGTGCCAGCGCACAGCAAGCTTCCTATATTAAGTCCTCCTTCAGTTTTCAAAATAAGAGTCCTGGTTTCTCACCACGACAGACTATTCCTTAGATTAACCCCGGTAGTACTGATTTACTTTCAAGTTCCAGTATCTTTACAATTCACATGCGATAAAAAGAAACTTTTTTTGCTTAAGCGAAGTATAACACCTTTACACAAAATGTGCACATACTTTGTAGTCACGTAACCCTTCACTCAAGTGGCCAGGCCGCCATTTTAAATAAAAATTTGGTCACTACATAAGGCGTATCAGATTATCTCACTGTTTTTTACATATTTTAATCAGTCCAAATTTCACTGTGCTATGTCTTCACATGTATCACATTAAAAGCCTAGGGAAAAACAAGCTACGTTCGTTTTATAGCCAGTTAAAATAATATAGCTAGCAAAACAACTAACTGACAGCCTGTTGGCTAGTAAAGCTAGTTAAGCTTGAAACTAGCTGGCAAATTAGCCTGGCGAATTCAATAAACATGACTATGCCCATGGGCATTATGAACTGACATTTTAATTCGATGCATAATTCAGAGCAAGCGGATGGCTGTAGGCTATCCGTTACTTCCATGATAATGGCTAACGTTAGCCAAACCAACCAACTAGCCTCGACAATATAAAGATACTACTTTAATTTGTAATGCAACACAGACAAAGTGAATTAGAGCATGTGATGTGTACATACCTTTTATTATTTATTGGCCTGCGCTGCATGAGCAGTCAGGTTCTCTGCTGTAATGGCGCTTCGGTGTGTGGACTCTGGTATTGATGAGGTTGAGAAAAGCACAAAACAACCCGTGCTGGGTTAACCCGATATAAGTTGGGTTGATGGATTTTTGACTCAACGCATGAGTTGCACAAAATAATAGCAAATTCCATAAAAATAACCCATAATGGGTAGAGCATTTCATAACCCAGCGGTTGGGTAGATTAAATAACCCAGCATTTTTTAGTGTGCACATAAAATGTACTTTTTCATTATTAACTAATATTTCAGACAGCTAGGAGTACCACAAAACCTTGAATAAGCCCTCACTAATGCTAATCACAGTAATACCCAAAGCTGGCAGTGATCTGGGTTGGAACAGCACAACCTTCTTCAAAAGAGTAGTGTGCCTTAAAGGGTTTGACTTGAGTCCCTGGAGATACATACTGGTGAAATGGGGAGGGATTGTTTTTGTGTGTTTGACTTTTCTTTAAGAATCTCTTCTGAAATGGGATTTTAGTGAG
>NW_024874699.1:0-1952 GCF_018340385.1 Cyprinus carpio
AGAAATGCGTTTGTGTTCATTCTCATCTGAACCTCTCTTTGATTTCGACTTTTGACCTCATTCTCACACCTTAACCTCTCCTCTGCAGTCAGTTCCATGTGTGTTGACTGAGTGGTGCACTTGGCTAAGCCGCTGTTTCTGAACCTTTGAGGTCATGGGTTCGAATCCATGGTGGTTAATGTTGCTTCTGTTCAAGACGTTGGATTTTCCGTGTGTGTTCGCATTGAATCAAAAACGTGTTTTTGGTCATTCTCATCTAAAGTTCTGTTCGATTTCAAACTTCTCTACTTCTGAAGCGCATCGTTGTCCGACGCATTCGTTTCTGCCTTTTTCTTCTCCGCTCCGCTCTGGGCTACAGCCCTTCAGGGCTTGGCCCCGGCATCGCTGCTTGCAGCTATATTTAGGGGCCAAGCCCAAAGGGCTGTAGCCCCTATTGTATCTGTATGTTTTATTATTATTATTATTATTTTCTCTCTTCTTCTCTCTGCCAATGGGAGTCTATGCGTTCTAAGGAAGTGGGAATACATGGAAAATGATGAAATGGCACACTGTGTAGAGATGGAAATGAGCAGTGATCTGACCAACTTTGGGGTCTCTAGAACCAACCTATAGCGCTACCAAACTAAAATAACATTCAAAACGCATAACTTTTGAACCCCTCAATTTAAGCAGGTGTGGCCTTAACTAGTACACTTGATCACTCTCTTCTATAGATTGCGTCAATACCTTACATATATACCCTCACCACATGCAAGCAGCCATTTTGAAAAGTACAGTATTCAATCTAAACATCTTTCACTCCTCTCCTTCAAAATTGGTCCACTCCTTTCTTGGAAATTTGGCTCATATGGTCTTTAACTGAGTTTCATTGCAGTCAACTGAACAGAAATTTTTGAACACCAGTTACCCAGTTTAGCTAAGATGCAATGAATCCTAGACAGGTTTTCGACCCCCTGAAACGTTCAGAGGCTACCGGCCTCGGCCAAACTTTGATCAATCAAACCCAAACTTGGTACACTTCATCTACACCATGATCTGAGTGGTCCATGCCAAAGTTGGGAACAGCGCCACCTATGGTAAGCGATACCAAAATTCACATTTTTAAGCGAGAACTTGAATAATTCTGAATCTATCTGTCTCTGGAAAAGTGCTGGAAAAGTTGCTGGAAAAACCCCTTAAGAGCCAAGAGCACAAGGGCTTGGCCCAGAAAGTAGCCGCTTGCAGCTTTAATAGCGACATTGTTTTTGTTAGATTTTTTGAACAAAAAACAATTGATCACTATGGTAAATTCTATGAAGGGAACATGGAAAAATGATAGCAATTTGGCACACTTGTAGAGATGGTCACCAATAGTGATCTGACCAACTTTGGGGTCTCTAGGACCAACTCTACAGCCAGCCACCACCAGTTCAAAAATTCAATATTTAAACTTTAATAACTCCTGAACCCTTTTGTTCTAGGAAAGATAAAACTTAGTACACACAATTACTCTTCATGGACATTACACTCTATACCTTACATTAAGACTCCAACGCATTACAGTAGTGGCTATTATGTTAATTAGGTGTTTTCCGTTTAAATGCATACTCCTCCTTCAAAAGTCGTTCAATTTTTCTGATTTTTTTACTCAGGCGATCTTCTGACCGAGCCGCACAAAAATGACTGAACAGATTTTTTTTGATATACCGTCTTTGTTCAAAAGTTATTAAACTGTGAACTTACTTGAGGAGTCGACCTGAAATCGGGTTCAGAGGCTATATCTCGAGCCCAACTTTGATGAATCTGAAACCAAACCTGGTACACTTCCTCAACACCATGATCTGAGGGTCCATGTACCAAAGTTGGGAACAAGCGCCACCTATGGGTGTTGAGATACCAAAAAATGCACATTTTTCTGCTTATAACTTTTGAACGCAACTTCTTCTATCAGATAAAACTTAGTACACCTGATT